>NC_058084.1:240281748-240419248 GCF_014858855.1 Bufo gargarizans
TCATCCAAGGGAGTGGGCTCACCCACAATTTTGCCCAAAAACACAGCCATGAATAAAGAATGGTACCTAAACACCCTCCAACAGCAACTTCTTCCAACAATCCAACAACAGTTTGATGAAGAACAATGCATTTTCCAGCATGATGCCATAAGGCAAAAGTGATAACTAAGTGGCTCGGGGACCAAAACGTTGACATTTTGGGTCCATCAAATATGTGGCCACAGGATGAGAAAGGCGCTCATAGGGTAAATAGGTAAAGATGAAACAGCGTTCTTCAATTTAAGATGAGTATGTGCTGCTCACCTGTTTAGGTTGCACCGATTGGGTGCAACCGTGATGAAGGTCCGCTGGATTAGCTAGGTGTCAGGTTGGAGCTGCCGCGTCCAAAGGAACCAAAGGGCGAGGGCCAAGTCGCCACTTCGTTGAATACTAGAAATACTGACAGTGCCTGTCACGACCTATGTGGTCTGGCAAGCTGGTGGACGTAAGGCGCAAATCACAACCGATTTTGACAAGTACGGGTTTATTGAGAGACAACGCGTTTCGGGGTGCGCATGACCCCTTTATCAAGTCTGGTGTGCTGCACGCTGGATGTTTGCTGTTTGTTTAATGCTCCCCGGTCACTTTTCCTGACAATGTACAATGCTTTGCCAGAGATGAAATAGATGTGGCTGAAGCGCTGAGGCTTTTCTATTATACTTGGTTAGGCAATGCTGTTGCGGTGGTGAGGCTGATGTAGCTGGGGTATTGAGACCCGGCTACTGCACGTGGTGCGTGCTGTAAGGACACAGGGAGCAGAGTATAGTATAATAGAAAAGCCACAGCGCTTCAGCCACATCTATTTCATCTCTGGCAAAGCATTGTACATTGTCAGGAAAAGTGACCGGGGAGCATTAAACAAACAGCAAACATCCAGCGTGCAGCACACCAGACTTGATAAAGGGGTCATGCGCACCCCGAAACGCGTTGTCTCTCAATAAACCCGTACTTGTCAAAATCGGTTGTGATTTGCGCCTTACGTCCACCAGCTTGCCAGACCACATAGGTCGTGACAGGCACTGTCAGTATTTTGGGTCCATGGCCTGGAAACTCCCCAGATCTTAATCCCATTGAGAACTTGTGGTCAATCCTCAAGAGGCGGGTGGACAAACAAAAACCCACTAATTCTGACAAACTCCAAGAAGTGATTATGAAAGAATGGGTTGCTATCAGTCAGGAATTGGCCCAGAAGTTGATTGAGAGCACGCCCAGTCGAATTGCAGAGGTCCTGAAAAAGAAGGGCCAACACTGCAAATACTGACTCTTTGCATAAATGTCATGTAATTGTTGATAAAAGCCTTTGAAACGTATGAAGTGCACAAATATTAGTTTTCACAAAGTTTGCTGCTAAACTGCTTTTAGATCTTTGTTTCAGTTGTTTCTGCTTTAGGACATATAACTGAACTGGGAGCGTGGACTAACTGTCATAGGGTGAAGACGCTTCTTGCTTTAGCTCCTCTAAAATCCGTGCAGTATCCTGGCCATCTGTGCTTCTGATCAGAAGGAGTCGTCTGTGAGACCTGGGGGTCCTGTTCTTACCATCTAGGAACTACAACCTCTGTAAGGCCTCCTACCTCGCTCTGCTCTGTGTGTCCCCATCGCTATCTTGGATCCCGGATCTTCCAGCTGCCTGCGCTTGTCGTGAGTTGGTGCCTGTAGACCTGGGACTGCTGGTTGGTTTCCTCGGCTCTCTCCCTGTGGCGATCCTTAGTATTTGACCCATGGCCTGCTGGTGATCGGTCCGGCAGCACGCATACCTAAGCAGGATCGGGCCTGGACGCCGGGACTTCTCTGTTCAGGGGAGGTGAGCGGAGATGCCGCGCCGCCTGCACCAGGATTGAAGAGGGGGTCGAGAACCAGCGGGACTGAGCAGTGATCCTGCTATTAAGCAAACCGATTCCCTACCCAAACTTACCTGACTGCACCTCTGCTCCTTCATCCTGCTGCTTAAACGCATGCAGCCTTGATTAACAGCACAGCCGACACATGTATTGAGGGAGATTGTTGGGACTCTGAACCCCATAGATTGCGCTATTACTACTGAGATGTCTGGGACTTGCTAGTTTCCTCCTGCACTGTTCTTCATAAGAGACTAAGCCTATTCATCCTAAGTATCATTTACATCTTTTTTCACTCTACCTTGACTGATTGGGCGATCAGTCTTTGACTAGAGCACCTTTACCACATTGAGAAAGGTGGTGAGCTATCCACAACTATCCATATCAATTTATCCTAAGTATCACCTGATCCGCGTGAAGTCCAGGTGGTGACAACCCTCTTTTGGCGGTTTATCATCAAACTTATATACATGGGCCGCAAGATGGGTGTTTCTGGTGGCCCCCTTCCTCCTAAATTAATGGTGGATGTCATGAGTCAAACGGATGATAAGAGTCTTGATGGTCCTCCTGATCAATAGGTGATCGACTTTAATAAAATAATGTCGGCTATCACGCAGTGTCAGTCTACTCTTTTTGCAGGGCAGCTTATTAAAAAATGTCTGGATCCGATTGATCTGTCCACCTCCTTTGTCGTTGAAAGAGCACATAGAATACCTACCAAACCCTTGCCACCGGGGGCTCCGATGCGCCCCTTCATATTGAGAGTTCTGAATTATCGGGACCGTGATACTATCCTAGTGGCGGCCCGTCAGCTACAGGACATCAAATTTGAAAAATCCAGGATCTCGTTTTACCCAGACTTTTCAACGGAGATAAAAAAATTGTGAAGCCAATTTACCACGGTGAGGGCTTGCCTGAGGGAAAAGGGCCTCCGGTATGCTATGTTGTATCCAGCTTGTGTAAGGATCCAGGATGGAGAATCTGTTAAATTCTTCACTACTCCAGAGGAGGCCTCGGACTGGCTGGACAGGAGAGTATCCATGGCCCCTTGGGTTTCATTACCTTTGAGCACCTTACAGGGAGTGCAGAATTATTAGGCAAGTTGTATTTTTGAGGATTAATTTGATTATTGAACAACAACCATGTTCTCAATGAACCCAAAAAAACTCATTAATATCAAAGCTGAATATTTTTGGAAGTAGTTTTTAGTTTGTTTTTAGTTTTAGCTATTTTAGGGGGATATCTGTGTGTGCAGGTGACTATTACTGTGTATAATTATTAGGCAACTTAGCAAAAAACAAATATATACCCATTTCAATTATTTATTCTTACCAGTGAAACCAATATAACATCTCAACATTCACAAATATACATTTCTGACATTCAAAAACAAAACAAAAACAAATCAGTGACCAATATAGCCACCTTTCTTTGCAAGGACACTCAAAAGACTGCCATCCATGGATTCTGTCAGTGTTTTAATCTGTTCACCATCAACATTGCGTGCAGCAG
Source organism: Bufo gargarizans (assembly GCF_014858855.1). Classification (NCBI taxonomy): domain Eukaryota; kingdom Metazoa; phylum Chordata; class Amphibia; order Anura; family Bufonidae; genus Bufo; species Bufo gargarizans. The sequence goes on from NC_058084.1 coordinate 240,285,138, forward strand.
CAACCACAGCCTCCCAGACACTGTTCAGAGAGTTGTACTGTTTTCCCTCCTTGTAAATCTCACATTTGATGATGGACCACAGGTTCTCAATGGGGTTCAGATCAGGTGAACAAGGAGGCCATGTCATTAGATTTTCTTCTTTTATACCCTTTCTTGCCAGCCACGCTGTGAAGTACTTGGACGCGTGTGATGGAGCATTGTCCTGCATGAAAATCATGTTTTTCTTGAAGGATGCAGACTTCTTCCTGTACCACTGCTTGAAGAAGGTGTCTTCCAGAAACTGGCAGTAGGACTGGGAGTTGAGCTTGACTCCATCCTCAACCCGAAAAGGCCCCACAAACTCATCTTTGATGATACCAGCCCAAACCAATACTCCACCTCCACCTTGCTGGCGTCTGAGTCGGACTGGAGCTCTCTGCCCTTTACCAATCCAGCCACGGGCCCATCCATCTGGCCCATCAAGACTCACTCTCATTTCATCAGTCCATAAAACCTTAGAAAAATCAGTCTTGAGATATTTCTTGGCCCAGTCTTGACGTTTCAGCTTGTGTGTCTTGTTCAGTGGTGGTCGTCCTTCAGCCTTTCTTACCTTGGCCATGTCTCTGAGTATTGCATGCCTTGTGCTTTTGGGCACTCCAGTGATGTTGCAGCTCTGAAATATGGCCAAACTGGTGGCAAGTGGCATCTTGGTAGCTGCACGCTTGACTTTTCTCAGTTCATGGGCAGTTATTTTGCGCCTTGGTTTTTCCACACGCTTCTTGCGACCCTGTTGACTATTTTGAATGAAACACTTGATTGTTCGATGATCACGCTTCAGAAGCTTTGCAATTTTAAGAGTGCTGCATCCCTCTGCAAGATATCTCACTATTTTTGACTTTTCTGAGCCTGTCAAGTCCTTCTTTTAACCCATTTTGCCAAAGGAAAGGAAGTTGCCTAATAATTATGCACACCTGATATAGGGTGTTGATGTCATTAGACCACACCCCTTCTCATTACAGAGATGCACATCACCTAATATGCTTAATTGGTAGTAGGCTTTCGAGCCTATACAGCTTGGAGTAAGACAACATGAATAAAGAGGATGATGTGGTCAAAATACTCATTTGCCTAATAATTCTGCACTCCCTGTACAGGTGTCCATGTTATCTGCAGGGAGCTGAAGATAGCCTGAACATCTTCACTCACTTTTATGTTCTCAGAGTTAAAATCGGGGACTGTTTAGTTTACTTTTTACTCTCCAATTTAGCAAGAAATTGCTAGCTTTAAGTTTGGGATGATAAGCTCAGATAGGTTTGGTGGGGGGTTATGCCTAACATTGCTATTGTTCTGGCCTGGATGTCCTGGGGTGTTTGCGACTTATGTGGTTGGCTTTATAACATGATGGCAACCTGTAAATGTATCTCCTGGAACATCAGGGGGCTTAATGACAAAGTGAAAAGATCTCTTGCATTCAATTACTTGAAGAAATTCTCCCCAGATTTGGTTTTATTGCAGGAAAATCACTTGAGAGGTCAAAAGTTGTTTGCTTTGAAGCGTCCATGGGTTGGATCATCATTTCACGCTGTATATAGTAATTATGCTAGGGGAGTCTCTGTCCTGTGTGGTAACGTGAGCAGAGAAGTGTATGGTAAAGTCCTGGAAGCTTCTTCAACTGGGTGAGGTAAATAAAACCCAGAAAGTTAAAATGGTCTCAGCAATGTGTAGGTTGCTGAAACCGTTTTGTTAAGTTTATGGGCTGGATTTTATTGGACAGGGAGAAGGTAGGATTGGTAGAGGGACCTCCCCAGTCCACCCCATTCTGGGAATAGGTTTTCCCCTAGCCTGAGGGATCCCCATGTGAAGCCAGCTGGGATCATCAAGGGGAAATAAAGCTCAGTCCAGGCTGTCAGTCTGGGGGAGTGATGCCTGGAGAAAGTCTTGGAAGCTGGCTGCCCTGCTGGCTGAATTCTCTGTGTGAACTGTGTTCAAGAGGTGAGTTAGGAACTTTACTGTATTAGCCAGGGCCCAGACGGGCAGGTGTTTATTTTAGTTTGGTTTACGTTTTGTGGTGCTGGACCTTCACCTTACCCAGTGAATTATAACTGGGGTTGCCTGTATTGCCGGAGTGTGATAAATAAAGCAGCATTTGGACTTTAACCCTGTGGTCTGCAAGAGAATCTGTCATCGCCACCCAACCTGAGAATGTAACCCCTTACAATTGGTGGAGAATGCGGGCAGGCGTACCTGCTAAAAAAGGCAACAGTCGGTTGCTAAGGGCAACGGCATGACAGTTCATGATTTAATGTCCTGGGTGAAAGCTGCTGCAGCTTTGCAAAGTTCACCAAATACCATGGAGGAAATGATGAAGATGTTGTTACAGGCCAATCTGGAGGAAAGGAAAAGACATGCTGAGGATAAAAAGAGACACGAAGAAGCCTTACGTGTCCAACAACAGGCTAATGCGCAGCAACAACAGGCCATGGCACAGCAGCAGGAAACTAATCGTTTGTTGATGGAGCATATTGCTGCAATAAGAGAGACTGCTGTAACTCCAGGGGTAAGCCCCCAGAGACTTGTGAGGATGTGAGGAGGGTTGTGCAGCGGGCCTTGCAAAAACTGACACTTGATGATGATATCGAGGCCTACCTGACCATTTTTGAGAGGGTGGCAGAAAGAGAAAGGCTGACAATAGCAGAGTGGGCAGAGGTCCTTGCACCCTTTTTGTCCGGCAAACCACAAAAGGCCTACTATGACCCCAGGTAGCAGGATGTCCGGGACTATGTCAAATTAAAAATGGAGATCCTGGCTCGTTTGGGCATTACACCGGCGGTTCGTGCCTGGAGGGTCCACACGTGGAGCTACACCATGGACAAGCCTGCCCGATCTCAGATGTTTGACCTCCTCCATCTTGTACGGAAGTGGCTGGAACCTGAGTCTTCTACACCGGACCAGATCGTGGAGAAAGCAGTGGTGGATTACTACTTCAGAGCCCTCCCGGCGGAGCTACAACGGTGGGTCGGACATGGAGACCCCAAAACTGTGGATCAGCTTGTGAACATGGTGGAAAGGTTCCTGGCGACTGAGGACTACCTCCGTGTTGTCCCTACCACACCAACACCTCCCTGGAGTGCACCACCTGTGTCATCTGTGGGTAAGAGAGTTCCAGCTGTTGGGGGTGTATGGAAGGGTGCAAGAAGGAATAAGGCTCTAGAGGTTGGGCGTGGGCATAAGGCTGAGTCTCCCGGGCTGTCCGGACCCAGAGAGGTTTTCTCACCTAGAAGACCTGGGGCGACCCAGTGCTGGAGGTGCCGTGAGTGGGGACACATTGCTGCCTATTGCCCTCTGAACTCAGAGCCCATGGAGTGTGCCAGGAGCTGGAGACAGTCACTGTATGCGGTGTCAGTGTGTGCGGCCTCCCCAGAACTAGAGAATGAGCCGCAGATGTGTACCCTGGTGATAAAGGACTGCTCCGTCAGGGCTCTGTTGGACTCCGGTAGTCTGGTCACCTTAGTGCTTGCCAGCTTCGTGGCTGGTAATTATGTGCCGGACAAAAGAGTAAGTGTGCTGTGCATCCATGGGGATGCAAAATCATACCCGGTGGCTTGCGTTAAGCTGGAGACTCCGGCTGGGACTGTATTCTATGAAGTCAGGTTAGTAAAAAGACTTATGCATGATATTATATTGGGCCGGGACTTCCCCTTGTTTTGGAAGTTGTTGGAGAAGAGAAACATTCCTGCAGAATCTGTGCCGTCTCCTTTAAATAATCATTGCTATGAGGGGCCCATTGAATCTAATGGTTTAAAAGAAAAAGACCATTGAAAACAATGGTGGCGATAAGGTGCAAAATGAAGATGTCATGGTAACTGAAATGTCTGACGAAAATGTGGGGTTATGTGACATACCTGATAATGACACTTTTCCATTGCAGGTGTTAGCTGGTGAAGATGATGCTTCCCCAACTGGGGAAAATGTGTTAGACTTAGGGGTGTCTCGGGGTAACTTTGGTACAGAGCAATTGAGGCCCCACTCTCGTGGGTGCTCATGGAAATGTTACCGTGATAGATGGTGTACCACAGGTACCAGAAGCTGACCAAAGATTTCCGCATTTTGCCATGAATGGAAACCTGCTGTATCGAGTTAATAAATGAAATTGTGGAGCAGCTTCTGGTGCCAAAACCCTATAGACGTATGGTACTAGATCTCGCACATAACCACATACTTGGGGGTCATTTGGGTGTTAGCATAACACAAGAGAGGGTACTACAAAGATTTTTCTGGCCTGGAATATAGAAGGAAGTAGAAATATACTGCGATTCCTGCCCAACCTGCCAGATAAGTGCCCCGAACTCACATTTCCGGAGTCCCTTGGTGCCTCATCCCATCATTAGGTACCTTTTGAAAGAATTGCCATGGACTTGGTGTGTCCCATTTTTAAGTCAGCTTGGAGGCACCAGTATATCTTGGTTGTGTTGGACTATGCCACACGATACCCGGAAGTGGTACCCTTGCGAAACATGGCGTCCAAAAATATTGCCCGGGAATTATTTTTCATGTTCTCCCGCACGGGGATCCCTAAAGAAATTCTCACGGACCAGGGTACCCCTTTATGTCGAAGGTCATGAAAGAGTTGTGCAAGTTGTTCAAGATCACCCAGATACGTACCTCGGTGTACCACCCACAGAGAGATGGGTTGGTCGAGAGGTTTAACAAGACGCTGAAACAGATGTTAAAAAAAGTTGTAGAAAAGGATGGTCGGGACTGGGACTGCTTTCTGCCATACCTTATGTTCTCTGTTAGGGAGGTGCCTCGGGCTTCTACAGGGTTCTCACCATTTGAGTTACTATATGGCCGTCACCCGAGGGGTTTACTCGATGTAGCTAAAGAAACCTGGGAGGCTGAGGCTACTCCCTATAAGAGCATCATTGAACATGTGGCTGACATGCAAGACAGGATAATGACAGTGATGTCCATTGTTAAACAACATCTGCAAAGAGCCCAGGAGGCTCAAAGCAGAATTTATAACAGGTCTGCCAAGGTAAGGGACTTTAATCCCGGGGACAGGGTCCTGATTCTAGTTCCCACTGTAGAAAGTAAGTTTCTGGCAAAGTGGCAGGGTCCCTACGAGGTTGTGGAAAAAGTGGGAGAGGTGACCTATAAGGTGCACCAACCAGGAAGGAGAAAACCCTACCAGATTTACCATGTAAATCTGATCAAGCCATGGAAAGATCGGGAGTCATTGGTGGCCGCACATACCATGAGTAAGGAGGTGTCACCAATTCCTCCAGTAAAAATTAGTGAGGCATTGTCAGTACCCCAGAAACAAGAAGTTTCTACAGAAAAATAGAGGAAGGTTTTCTGACCTATCAGGCCGTACCCACCTGATAGAACATTCCGTGAGAACTGAACCCCACAGTAAGGTGAATCTAAAGCCCTACAGGATACCACCAGTGAGTGGTCAAGCCCTATTGTCTTAATCCCGAAGCCCAATGGGACTTGGAGATTTTGTAATGATTTCCGGAAGCTAAATGAGGTATCAAAATTCGATGCGTACCCCATGTCCAGAGTAGATGAACTAATCGAGAGGCTTGGGAAAGCAAGGTACATCACGACCCTTGACCTTACAAAAGGGTATTGGCAGATACCAATATCAGATGATGCAAAAGAAAAGACGGCATTCTCCACTCCAGAGAGGCTGTTCCAGTACACAGTGATGCCGTTCGCGTTACATGGAGCCCCTGCTACATTTCAGAGGTTGATGGACCTGATCTTGAAGCCACATCGTGACTATGCTGCCGCTTACCTTGATAATGTGGTCATTTTTTCATCTGATTGGAGAAGTCACCTCTGGAAGGTACAGGCCGTTATAGACTCCATTAGTGATGCTGGCCTAACCATAAACCCTGAGAAGTGTTCAGTGGGTCTAGAGGAAGCAAAATATCTGGGCTACATTATTGGTAAAGGGCTGGTTAAACCCCAGATCAATAAAATAGAGGCGATACAAGACTGGCCTAGGCCCTTAACGAAGAAACAAGTCAGGGCCTTCCTTGGCATGACAGGGTACTACCGCCGGTTCGTACAGAATTTTGCCTCAATGGCAGAACCATTGACTGAATTAACGAAAGGCCCTAAGTCAGTAATGGTGAAGTGGACCCCAGAGGCAGAAAAGGCCTTTCAAAGCCTAAAGACTGCTCTCTGTCAACAGCCGGTGCTCATTTCCCCAGATTTCAGAAAAGTTTCTGTTCCAGACTGATGCATCTGAGACAGGCTTGGGAGCGGTCCTGTCACAGGTGATAAATGGGGAGGAGCACCCAGTGATGTACCTAAGTAGGAAGTTGACCCCAGCAGAAAAAAATTATGCCATAGTGGAACAAGAGTGCCTAGCCATTAAATGGGCTCTGGAGTCACTTAAATATTACCTGCTAGGTAGGAAATTTCTGTTGGTAACAGATCACGCTCCTTTAACTTGGATGAAACAAAACAGGGAGAAAAATGCAAGAGTGACCAGGTGGTTTCTTTCCCTGCAAAATTTTAATTTCAAGGTTGAACATAGGCCGGGGAAATTACAGGGCCTTTGTCCAGGATACACTGCTAGTTGGCTAAAAATATCCAGGAAAAGAGGGGGGGGGGTGTGTGGTAAGGTGAACAGAAAAGTGTATGGTAAAGTCCTGGAAGGGGTGTATATCCCACCCAGCTTCCTCAACTGGGTGAGGTAAATAAAATCCAGAAAGTTAAAATGGTCTCAGCAATGTGTAGGTTGCTGAGACAGTTTTGTTAGGTTTATGGGCTGGATTTTATTGGCCTGGGAGAAGGCAGGATTGGTAGAGGGACCTCCCCAGTCCACCCCATTCTGGGACAGGTTTTCCCCTAGCCTGAGGGATCCCCAGCTGAAGCCAGCTGGGATCATCAAGGGGATATAAAGCACAGTCCAGGCTGTCAGTCTGGGGGAGGGATGCCTGGAGAAAGTCTTGGAAGCTGGCTGAATTCTCTGTGTGAACTGTGTTCAAGAGGTGAGTAAGGAACTTCACTGTATTAGCCAGGGCCCAGACGGGCAGGTATTTATTTTAGTTTGGTTTATGTTTTGTGGTGCTGGACCTTCACCTTACACAGTGAATTATAACTGGGGTTGCCTGTATTGCCGGAGTGTGATAAATAAAGCAGCATTTGGACTTTAACCATGTGGTCTGCAAGAGAATCTGTCATCGCTGCCCAACCTGAGAGTGTAACCCCTTATACCTGATATCTAAATCAATCCCTTTTCAACTGCATTCCATGCAGACTGATTTGTCTGGGCCTTATGTTATTATACACGCTGCTATATGGGGAAGAGACTACATAGTGGTGGACGTATACATCCCCCCTCCTTTTCAGAGAGGAGTACTCGATAACATTATGGGGAAGGTATCAACTTTGTCGACTGATCCACTAATTATAATGGGACACTATAATGCGGTGTTGGATCCGATTGCGGATAGACTTCGTCCCCAGGCCTCGCATAATAGGTCACTTTTCAATTGGGCTAATGTGCATGCTCTGAATGAAGGATGGAGATTTCTTCACCCAAATGACCATCAATATTCCTGTCACTCGGCTTCTTTTGATACCTTGTCCCGCATAGATTTGGTGTTTGTTAAAAGGGAGCTATTGCCGTGGCTTACTAAGGTGGAAGACCTCCTGCGGGGTATCTCTGATCACGCCCCATTACTAGTGATCTTGGCTATGCCGCTGGCACCCCCGGATAGGCAGTGGCGTCTCAATGCTAGATGGCTCGAGGTTTTACCTGTGGCCTGCGCAGCCCTGGAGGGGGCAACAGAGTATTGGGCTTCTAATGAGGGGTCAACCAATCCTACAGTTGAATGGGAGACCTTTAAGGCGGTGCTGCGCGGCACATTTATGCATGCCATTGCCTCGCATAGGAAAGAACTAGTGAGTACTAGGACTAAAATAGAGGAAGAGATAGCTAACAGGGAGGATGAGTATACTTGAGCCCTGGCCCAGAGACCCGAAGGGCGTGGGAGGAGGCCCAGATGAGACATCTTCATTTGTTGGAATATACTCAGAAGAAGCTATTGTATCAGAAACCAGTGGTGTTCTCGGAAGGGGACAAAAACAGGAGGGCGTTGGCTTATTTAGCAAAAACAGAAAATCCTCAGACAGTGGTCTCCCTTATTACTAATGTGGAGGGTGTTCAGTTTTCCCAACCAGGGGATATTTGTACTCAATTTTCCTGGTATTATTCTGATCTATATACCTCTAAAACACCATGTACAGCTAGTGATATTCAGGGTTTTTTGAAAAACGTTCAGTTTACATCACTCTCCCGCGCAGATAGATATTTTTTGGACGCTCCCATTGAGGTAGGGGAAGTTAGGGCAGCGATAGAAAGCATGATGGTGGGGGAAGTCTCCTGGTCCGGATGGTTTCCCGGTAGAATGGTACAAGGCAGATATAGACAAACAAAGCATGCGGTTGCGGAAACTCTTCAACTACGCTTTTGAGTGTAACAGATTGCCCCCGTCATTCATGGAGGCGACTATTGTGGTAATCCACAAATCTGGGAAATCTCCGGATCAGTGCAGCTCCTATAGACCAATCTCCCTTTTGAATGTGGATGCGAAAATCCTAGCTAAACTTCTCGCTAGACGTCTCAGGGATGTAATTTTGTCCGTGATTGACCCCGATCAATCTGGTTTTATGCCGGGTAAGACCACTGATATTAATCTTAGAAGATTATTTACCAATTTACAGGTCTCACATGATAACGCGGGATCCCGAGCGATTGCTTCTCTCGATAATGAAAAGGCATTCATCTCAGTTGAATGGAACTTTATATGGGAGACGTTGCGCTGTCTGGGATTCCCTCAGTCTTTCATAAGGTTGGTACAATTACTATACCAAGCCCCTATGGCAAGGGTTAGGGTTAATGGGTACCTGTCGCGCCCCTTTAGGTACTAGGCAGGGGTGTCCACTATCACCTATGTTATTTGCCCTAGTTATGGAACCCCTTACTCATCTAGTTAATGGATTGGGACTGATTGAGGTATGGTCTATAGCGGGAATACAGGAAAAGATTTTGCTTCATGCTGATGATCTCCTGGTGTATCTAGCAGATACTGGTCCCTACTTGGAAGCTCTTCTGGATACCATAGATGGCTTTGGGAAATATTTAGGGTTAATTGGAGTAAATCTAGCCTCTGCTTAGTAGATGAGACGGATCCTGCAGATATAACACCCCTCTCACGTTTGAAGGTAGTAGATTGTTTTGTTTATTTGGGGATTAAGGTACACAGGGATCCCAGGCAGTTCTATAGGCTCAATGTAGTCCCCACTATGGAGTGTATTACTCATAAACTGGAAGCTTGGGAAAATTTGCCGCTGACATTAATAGGTAGAACAAATATGATAAAAATGGACGCATTACCGAAGCTTCTATATCATTACAAAGCAGCTCCTATAAAGGTCCCCCATATCCACTGTGACTGAGATAAGATTTTTTCCTCTTCTTTGTGGAAGCATCAGTCCCCTCGCATTGCTAGGAAATCTTTGAAAGCCTTATATAATCGGGGGGTTGAGACTACCAGACATGTATTTGTACTACATCACTGCCCAAAAGTATTAATCTTGGTGGATCAGGGCAGATGCCAATAACCCGACGGGGGTATTAGAGGCGGCTCTTATGAGGCATTGGCCAACTTGGTGTATCGGGGGAGCGACTTCAGTCCTGCATTACACTGAAGTGATGGCTACAGTAGTGATGGCTTGGGAGCAGTTTGTGGTGATGCACACCTAGAGTGAGGGATGTGATACTTGGTCCCCGTACATACCATTGTGGCACAATAAGCAGCTGCAAGAACTGTTTCACTTACCTGATTATGAATTTTGGCCTCAAAGAGGTGTGAAATACCTCACTCAATTGTATGTGGATGGGGTATTCTGTTCATTTGAGAGCCTTTGCAGTGAAAACAATTTGCTCCGTAAGTGTTTCTATCGGTACCTCCAGCTGAGGCACGCCTGTGAGGCCCAATTTAAATCCTTTTCCTTGTGTTTTAAAATGTGGCCCCATTGAATCTGTGGCCCGGGTGAAACAACCTTATAAACCTATTTCATCATGGGATGAAAGGTCATACCCCCTTAACATATTCCTAATTATATCAATAAAAAAACAATGAAACCAGTCAATTTGATTGGAAAATATTTTTTACTAAATTCATAATTTAACATTAACAACTCAATTAAAATTCCATTAAACTCAAAAACACAAGCTCAGCCATAAGCACAAGCTCATTATAAATTAATAATTTAACATTACCAACTCAATATAAACATTCATTTAACCTCATATACAAAAAAGCACAAGCTCAGCCATAAGCTCACAAACTCATACCCCACCAGCCTGCAGCCTATAAAGGCACAGCAGGCCCCACCCCACTCAACAATGGCTCAACAATGGCTTGTAAATCCAAATTAAAAATATCCAAGCCAATGTCAGATAAATGTACCCCATCTGAAAAATATAGGCCGGGCACACCACCTTCTAAATCAATATGGTGAAAAGTAAAACCTCATAGCATAGGAAGTAATTTTGACATTAATCTGTTAATCCTGCGACGGATTCGGTCCAGGTGCTTCATGTTTGGAGAGTGGAGCCAAATAAGACGTGGAACAATTTCAGAATTCTGGTATGTGGAAAACAACGACGCACTGTCGTTAAACTAGACTTCATCTGGAAAACTAGATCCATAGTACCCAGCTTCCCAATATCATTACCCCCAAGATGTATAACAATTAAATCTGGGTCCGGATACTCCGCAGCCATTATCAATATCTGATTCCATAAATCAGACCATCTCAGACCTCTTACACGCTTCCAATAAATCTGTACTGCTTCAGATGACATAGATAAATTAAGTCCATAAGGTCTTACACTGGCTCTCATCTTTGCCCAGTGGATAAAGGAGTGACCAATGATCCATACAACCTTACCTGAAATAAATGATACATCAATCAATTAAATCCGGACGGACATAAGAAGTATAACAGCTAGATGACCAACGACCAATCCCCTTAATTGTGGACTCATCAAGACCAAGGCGAAAAGCCTCAGTCGCAGCCCCGATATGAAAGGAATGGGAAGAAAAATTGCAATCACTCAAACCCCAAACTGAAAGTCTACATGAAAACACTGCACGAAACTGAAACTGAGTCAATGGGGAACCATCTATATGAACCAAAAAATGTACCGAACCATGGGGGGTTACAGACAAATATTTTAAACATAGGCAAACCGGGCATACTGGACTGCTGGGGATGCCCCCAATACGAATCCAACAACCTCTACCACCTTGATCTGTCTTGGAATGACTAATGAATATCTTAACACAGTCCGAAAAACACAAAACAAAGGAACTAAGTAAGCCTGTCAACTAATGCCTAGATCTTGGAAGGAGCTCACTAATATGCAATGCACCAAAGAACATCAGAACATAGTCTGTGGAAAATAAACAAGCTTCATAATCCGAAAATCAAACTGAACTATTAACTGACACCAAAGATAACAGTATATCGGGAGTAATAGGACAATGCCCATCCAAAACACAATTACCTTTCTTATACCCCTTCAACAAATGCTTAATAATGAAATCTTCACTAAAATACCTATTTCCTAACAATCTCATAAAAAAATCAAACCCCTGCAAGAATCCGACATACCGTTGAATAGGCCAAACGCTTACGAAACAAAGATAAGCAAAAGGCAACAGCCGACTGTTCCGACAGTATCAAGGGAGACAATGATAAGTCAGACATAAAACTAGACCATTAGGACCAAGCACTTACATAACTTGACCACATAGATGGGGCAAACGATTGCTGCAAAAGACGCATAATCATGACCATATCACATTCCACAGGTTAAGCGGGCACTGTTCTCCTTTCTGCTCTGCACAAGGAACCAACTGACGGAATCTGCAAAACTGAAAACGGGATAACGCATCAGCCACCTCATTCGATCTACCAGGAATATGCACTGCCCTAAGTAATATATTCCAACTCAAGCATAGCAAAACTAAATGTTTTAACAAATTAATCACCATACTACACTTGGATGATAAACAATTTATGGCAAAGACAACACCCGTATTATCAGTGTTCAGGATCAACTTCCTATTTTTGAACTGAGAACACCATAGTGTAACAGCAACAATAACCCGGAATAATTCCAACAATACCAAATTCTTCACTAATCCTTTATCAAACCACAACCCGAGGATCAACAGCACACCATTTGCCCTGAAAAAAAAAAAAGCACCAAAACCTTCTGAACCAGAAGCATCTGTAAAAAACTGCAGATCAGCAGCATAAATAAAATCAGACTGCCAAATCAAACGACCATTAAAACCCTGAAAAAAAAACAACCAGACTAATAAATCATCCTGAACCTCTCTAGAGATCCGGACATGAAGGGCAGGATTCCTCAACCCAGCAATAAGCAAAGATAAACGACGAGAAAAAATACGTGCTAATGGCCTAACCTTGGAAAAAAATACCAAAAAACCCAAAAGAGATTGAATTTCCTTTACTGTGGCCCTTGACCTGTGAAACACTGAGAACGCAGAGATAGCTTTAGCTATTTTCTCATAAGGTATCCTGAATTCACCGGCAACTGTGTCAATTACAATCCTTAAATACTCTAAACATGTACATGGAAAAACAGTTTTAGCCAAAGACAAAGGAATCCCAAACTAAGCACAAACGGTCATAAAACAATCATGGAGCCTTGCACAAGCTGGAGAGGAACCAGGACCTATAAACAAAAAATCATCCAAATAGTGCGTCAATGAACCCATAGGCATCCGAACAGCCACAACCCATTCCAAAAAAGCTTCAAAATAAAAGCAAGACAACGAGCAGCCCATAGGTAGACACCGGTCAAAAAAGAAAAAACCAAAAAGACAAAAACCTAGCGAATTAAAACCGACCGGATGAACCGGCGACAAACGAAAAGCAGATTTTATGTCTGCCTTAGCCAATAACGATACCCCTTCTTAGTATATATATTAGGCTACGTCAAATAATTAAACAAGGCCTTACTTGGACATATCAGGATAATGTAGTCCGATGTATAGAAAAATTTGCGGCAACTTACAGTTAGATGACTGTGGACCTGGCCAAACGGTAGAAAGAGAGGTGGTGGATAAGGGGAGGGAACAATATCCCTAATACAACCCTCAATGTACCCCTGCCTACAGGCGGAGCACCCGCCCCGAAAGGGGCGACCCCACCTCTCGGTGGCTAAACCCTCACTGTCGCCTATTGATACTCTGCCTAAACGGATCAATGATGTTCGTCCCTTCTTTGGCAATATGTCCCGACGCGTTTCCCCAGACGTAGTCAAGGCTGGTTCATCAGGGGACTCCTTACTACACCAGGAGGTCTGCTATGCAACTATCAGAGCTTTTCCCACTATTATCAGTTGGGCATCTATCTATTGAAACCTGCAAGAATTTACCAACTATCCTGAGTCCCCTGATGAACCAGCCTTGACTACGTCTGGGGAAACGCGTCGGGACATATTGCCAAAGAAGGGACGAACATCATTGATCCGTTTAGGCAGGGTATCAATAGGCGACAGTGAGGGTTTAGCCACCGAGAGGTGGGGTCGCCCCTTTCGGGGCGGGTGCTCCGCCTGTAGGCAGGGGTACATTGAGGGTTGTATTAGGGATATTGTTCCCTCCCCTTATCCACCACCTCTCTTTCTACCGTTTGGCCAGGTCCACAGTCATCTAACTGTAAGTTGCCGCAAATTTTTCTATACATCGGACTACATTATCCTGATATGTCCAAGTAAGGCCTTGTTTAATTATTTGACGTAGCCTAATATATATACTAAGAAGGGGTATTATTTTAACTAACAACAGTAAAAGTTATGTTTTATATGAAAAGTCATTTTTCTCTGTGATGTCTATATTGAAACTTTTCGTAACCCTATAAATTCCACTGTGATTTGTTAGCCAATAACGAGCCAGACCGAAAATCTTTAATCAAGCTAATTGCGTAATCAAAAGAAGCATAGGACACTGATGCCAAACTCTTATCAATCTCGTCATTCAAAGACGAACCAAGCAGAAAAGACAAATGGTGAATGAGCCTAAAAGAGTTAGGCTCCTTCTTAGGAACAACCGCTAAGGGGGATATCCGAAAATTTTCAAAAGGGGGGTAAATAAAAGGGCCAGCTACTCTACCTAAGGACAACTCATTAACAACCTAATCTACAGCTACATTAGGAAACTGACAAACAGACAAAAAGATTTCTAACCACTAAACAACCTGAACCTGAAAAACCTGGAATTATAAACCCATCCTGAAAACCATTAATTAACAATTCGGCCATCTGCTGATTTGGATAGCATGATCAACAACCTTACTGGACTCCAAGCTTTTTCCCAACAATTCTTTTGAAGATGGGGGGCCAGAGATGCTAGCTTTCTTAAAACATCTGGACATTGGGTGCCCCCCCTCCCCCAAAAAAGAGCATTTATGCTTGTATTTACACGTGGCAGGCCATCGACACTGAGTATCATTAAATGCAAAACAGGTACCCTTACGCAACAGGCCCACACTTTGACTAGCAATCGGTCTATGCGCTGGGGAGAAGCGCTGCGGCAACATCAAATTCAACCAAAGGCCCACATCTTTAACTCCCCAGCGCACTGACGGATAAACAGCTAATTTCTGATGGAAACCCTCATCATAAAAATACCAACCTAAACCGGATTTTTTTTTATATGCCTCCAAAACAATTTCAAGATGCTGAAACAGTCCTGAGCAAAATTCAGGCCTACGCTCACCCAAAACACTAGCAAATATACAAAATGCTTGCAGCCAGTTATTGAATGACCGCACCACAGGCCGCTTGCGGTCATCCAAACCCAGCTTATATTCTCCCTTCTCCGGCTTCACAACAAAATCCTTTGAAGCCGGAAAAAGGGACAAGATATCAACATACTCATTATTATAAATCTTCTCCTTAACAGATGCAGCTAAATGGAAACCCAACGGAGACAAAATACATGTCACTGCTTCCTTGTAACACGTCTCTGGGACTCCCTTTGCCCTAACAGGCGGCATAGGAATAGGCTCGTCCGTCCCTGCAACATCCAATCCCTGTCCACCTGGACCCGCTGGCCGCAGATACATCAATCGGCCGCGGAAACAGAGCAGAACCAGCAGAACCGATGACAGGGAGGGGGGCAGATACCGACTATGGAGCCGTAGGCAAACCTTGTAAGGCATTTAAAACCTGCGCTGTGATAACAGAGGTACAAGCGAAGAAACAGCTGGCAACTCACCCTGCTGCAATGACGCCGTCCCTCCTGCCGAGTTGGATGCCACCACCGAGGACGAACCAGCCGGTGATCCCATTGGTTGAGGGTCAACCCCTGTAGTAACTGAAGCTTGACTCGCTGATGGAATTCTGGAGGCGACGTCCACGATGACGGTACCAGCCTCTGTGGCAGAGACTGGCGCAGGGGCTAAGGGCATAGGAACAAACATGCATAGCATCATTATTCAACATTACCCCCCGCAGTAGATTACTCACTGGACCGGACGATTGTACGGCATTCAAAGGCTCCACTTGTGGGAAAACACCAGAAGCTAAAGGGTTAAAGGAAGAACCTGCTGCTGGACACTGATTAATAGAAAATTTTCCTTTAGATGCAGTTGCTCCCCTTGACCACCAGAGGGTGCTGAAGACACAGCCTGCAAAGATGATGCAAATACAGGAACACAAACAGCTTCCGGTTCCCGAGACAGAACAGAAGAGGAACGAGGGACATCTCCAGGAGCTGAGGGACATTGCACAGGGAAGCCAGCCAGCTCTGCTTCTCTGCATACTGGCTGTGGGCCAGCTGTATCTCGGCGACCTCTAACATCACTGCGTCTGGAGGAAGGTGTCACACGCCGCTCCAGTGACGCCTAGGAGGGGAGGGAGAAAAAACTCGGCGATGTCTCTTCTGGCGCACAGAGCGCCGCTCACCTAAAGGGCGCTCACCTAAAGGGCGCTCACCTAAAGGAGATGCCACAGTCCACACTTCCACATTGTCCGTTTCAGGCAGCGCAGGGCCTCAGGCAGGACTCCAGCAATTCACCCTCCGCGACACCCGCTCTTCTCCTCAGCTCAGCAATCAGCACATCCATCAGTCAAGGGGACGGTCTTCAGCAGTGATGCTTCTTTCTTCACAGATGAGATGAGATGACCCCAGCTTCATCTGTACCCACATATTTATCCACACCAGCTCAACCCGACCAGCCAATCACGGCCTTGACAACATAAACAAAGATATCCATTGGCTCAAAATATCAGCCAATAAAATAAGGGTTGCCACCACAGGGAAAAGCTACCCAGATGGTGGCGACCAATCCAAATCATGTTGCCATCCCAGGCAATCTGCCCAGAAACGGCAATAGTAAAAAAGGCGGGAAAAATGCCAGCCAAAACTAAAAGCATAAACCACCTAGGGATGACCTTAATCCCATGAGGATCCTTCCCCAGGGCCGCCATCAGGGGGTTACAGCCGATACCCCAGTAAGGGGCCCGGACCCCGAGGGGGCCCGGCCAGTTCCAATTTCATTATTTTTTTTATTTTTTTTGTCGGCAGGGCAATTGATTGTTCCTGGCCCCGTTGACCGACCCTCCCCCCGCCGCTCCGCTGATTCGGCCGCAGAAGTAGTGTACAACACACCTTAGCCTAACCTGGGGAGTGGGGACGGTATTCCGGGCCCGGCTGCATTCCCCTTTAAAAGGAGCCGCTGCGCAGAGGAATGTAGCTGCGCAGCGGCACGTGACCTCAGATGCTGTGCGTGCGGCTGGCTGAACCTGTCGTCGCTGCCTCACGCCGGGACGCCGCCGGCATTCAAATTAGCGCGGGGAACTTGAACTTCTGTTCTGGGCTGGCCTGGCAGTGGCAGAGAGAGTGGCAGCAGACGCAGTACTGTCTGGAGGTAACTTGTGGTCTGAGACTGTGGTGGTCTGGAAGCTTGCCCATCTGCCCTAGTGCCCTCACCCTCTCCTCCATCACACACATGATCTTCTTGGACTTGGTTGGACCCCCCCCCCCCCCCCCCCCCCCAAATAATTCATTAGGTCCATAACGTCCATTAGGTTAAATTAGGTAGGTTATTACTTGACTTGTTTCCATCCATAAGGCAAGGGGCTGGGTTGGTGGGCTGGCAAGGGAGGTGTTAATAACAATACAATAAGTGATGGATCATGGTCTGGAGGATCATCATGGCCCTGGATAATGTCGTCTTTGCTCGGAGGTAAAATGCAAAGCTGTTTTCTGGATTATCCCACAGGGCCATGATCCTCCATCACTTATTGTTATTAACCCCTCCTTTGCCAGCCCCATTTAGCTGTGTGTTCGGCTGCAGTCAGAACACACAGCTAAATGGGGCTGGCAAGGGAGGGGTTAATAGCAATAAGTGATGAAGGATCATGGCCCTGTGGGATAATCTAGAAAACAGCTTTGCATTTTACCCCCGAGCAAAGACCGAGCAACATTATCCAGGGCCATGATGATCCTCCATGATCCATCTCTTATTATTAACCCCTCCCTTGCCAGCCCACCCAGCCCCATTTAGCTGTGTGCTGCTTAGAAAAAACAAAAAAAGTTTAGGCCATGAAGGGGTTAATTAAGTGTTGGAGGGGGTGGGGGTGTTATTATTGTGCATATTGTTTTTGGGATCCATTTAACAAGTTTGAGAGTTGTTGAGTGTCATCCACAGATCCCCCCCATAAAAGTGTGTCATCCACAGATCCCCCCCACAAAAGTGCGTCATCCACAAACCCCCCCCCCATAAAAGTGCGTCATCCACAGATCCCCCCCCATAAAAGTGTGTCATCCACAGACCCCCCCACAAAAGTGTGTCATCCACAGATCCCCCCATGACAGTGCGTCATCCACAGATCCCCCCCATGACAGTGCGTCATCCACAGATCCCCCCATGACAGTGCGTCATCCACAGATCCCCCATGACAGTGCGTCATCCACAGATCCCCCCCATGACAGTGCGTCATCCACAGATCCCCCCATGACAGTGTGTCATCCACAGATCCCCCCCATGACAGTGCGTCATCCACAGATCCCCCCCCCATGACAGTGCGTCATCCACAGATCCCCCCATGACAGTACGTCATCCACAGATCCCCCCCATGACAGTGCGTCATCCACAGATCCCCCCCATGAAAGTGCGTCATCCACAGATCCCCCCATAACGGTGCGTCATCCACAGATTCCCCCCCATGACAGTGCGTCATCCACAGATCCCCCCCATGACAGTGCGTCATCCACAGATCCCCCCATGACAGTGCGTCATCCACAAATCCCCCCCCCCATAAAAGTGTGTCATCCACAGATCCCCCCCCCCATAAAAGTGCGTCATCCACAGATCCCCCATAACAGTGCGCCTGCGCACTGAGGAAGAGAGAGAAAGGAGGGGAAAGAATCCTCAAAAGCAAGTGGAGGACAGCACAGCAGACTACTGAATAGCTTCTTTTGTAAGTAAGGCTACTTTCACTTTAGCGTTATAACATAAGGCTCTCACAAGCGGCCCCGAACGGATCCGTATGGCCCTAATGCATCCTAATGCAAAAAAAATAATGAAATTGGGGGTGGAGGGGGGCCGGGAGGCGGAGTCAGGAAAGATTCTAAAGGGGCGGGGTGGGGGGGCCCAGGCCTTGAGCTGTGTAAGGGGCCCCAAAATTTCTGATGGCAGCCCTGTCCTTCCCTAATGTCCAGGGTCCCACCATTCTATGTTGAAATTATGAAAATGCAGGATTCACCGCTCTGTCGCTCCTTCGAGCGTTGGAGGGTTGATATCCCGGATCTGGAGGCGTCTCACCTGGAGGAACTGAGCTCTGTCTGGAAGAACACGGCAATAAGCGCTCATGACCAGCTCATTCAACTTAAGTGGGTACACAGGGTTTATCTCACTCCAGTGCGTCTGCATAATATGCGTAGGCTCCCAGACCCTTCTTGTACTAGGTGTGGAGAGCCGAAAGGGTCTTTATATCATATGGTATGGACTTGTCCTGTTGTGCGGAGGTTCTGGGGTGAGATTTGTGACTTTAGCTCCGGGGGATACTCTCTCCCCGGGGTATAGCTAAAGGCTCATGGGCCCTGGTGCAAGAGTTTATCTTGGGGTCCCCTTCCCTCGGTGCTTTGTGGCCAGGGGAAGGGAAGCACATTGCCTTCCTGCTGCCTGAGGCAAAAATTTAAACTGCACCCACCACCATGCCAAATTCTTGACCTAACACCTTCCCTCCAGCCAGAGGTGTAACTTGACCAGCATGCACCTTCTATAAGGCCTCGTTCACACTTCAGTGTTTAGTCAGTGATTTCCATCAGTGATTTGTGAGCCAAAACCAGGTACAACTCTAAACACAGAACAGGAGCAGATCTTTCCCTTCTACCTCATGTCTGTGGAGGCTCCACTTCTGGTTTTGGCTCACAAATCACTGATGGAAATCACTGACCAAACACTGAAGTGTGAACGAGGCCTAAAACAGGTGTCTTCTCATGTGGTACAAGGGTCTTTGGGGCCCCTCGGGCTCCTAGGCCCGGTAGCGACTGCTACTTCTGCACCCCCTATAGCTATGCCCCTGCTCTCTCCTACAGTGTGTCTATTAGGCCTCTTTCACACGGGCGTCAGTTTTTTTGCCCGGATAAGAGCCGGGTGCGTTGCGGGAAAATGCGCGATTTTCCCACGCGAGTGCAAAACATTGTCATGCGTTGCACTCGCGTGAGAAAAATCGCGCATGTTTGGTACCCAAACCCGAACTTCTTCATAGAAGTTCGGGCTTGGGATTGATGTTCTGAAGATTGTATTATTTTCCCTTATAACATGGTTATAAGGGAAAATAATAGCATTCTGAATACAGAATGCATAGTAAACCAGCACTAGAGGGGTTAAAAAAATGTAAAAAAATTTAACTCACCTTAGTCCACTTGATCGCGAAGCTGGCATCTCCTTGTGTCTCCCCTGCGCTGAACAGGACCTGGGGTGAGCTGCTCCATTAAATACAGGTTAAGGACCTTCGATGACGTCACTCCTGTCATCACATGGTATTTCACATGATCTTTTACCATGGTGATTCACCATGGTAAAAGACCATGTGATGATCGGAGTGACATCATCGAAGGTCCTTAACCGGTATTTAATGGAGCAGCTCACCCCAGGTCCTGTTCAGCGCAGAGGAGACACAAGGAGATGCCAGCTTCGCGATCAAGTGGACTAAGGTGAGTTAAATTTTATTTTATTTTTTTTAACCCCTCTAGCGCTGGTTTACTATGCATTCTGTATTCAGAATGCTATTATTTTCCCTTATAACCATGTTATAAGGGAAAATAATAATGATCGGGTCTCCATCCCGATCGTCTCCTAGCAACCGTGCGTGCAAATCGCACGGCATCCGTACTTGCTTGCGGATGCCATCCGATTTTCACACACCCCATTCACTTCTGCGTCACGTCAAAATCGGACAATATAGAGCATGCTGCGATTTCAACTGAACGCACAAGTGATGCGTTAAAAACAACGCTCATGTGCACAGCCCCATAGAAATGAATGGGTCAGGATTTAGTGCGGGTGCCATACGTTCGCTGCACGGATCGCACCCGCACGGAAAACTCGCCCGTGTGAAAGGGGCCTTAGGGTTAGTGTCAGAAATAGATCCTACCAAATATGGAAGGAAGTTGCTCCGTTTACTTATGTTTTATGGGAGGAAAACAATCATTTTGCATTGGAAACCCTCAAAGATCCCTACCCTTGGTTCTTGGATCCAACTGATAAACACTGACCTGCAGATGTACTCACTTTTGCAGCGAGGGGGACTCCTGATAGGTTCGTTCAGATTTGGGGACTGTGGTTATGTGTGCATGCTTGAGTTTATGTGCAAGGTTCTGAGACTCCAGGATGTATGAGTGTGTGTGAATGGTTGTCTGGTCCTGTACTCGTAAATATGCCATGATGTATTACGGGACTGCCCATTTGTTTAACAACATAATGCCATTGACTTATTATGATGTATTTCCCGGCTAGGGATCCTTGTATGAGTACTGGTTTTTGGACTTGTTGTCCGGCTGTCTTCGTTTCTGTATCCATTTGGATTTTAGAGAAGTTTTGTAAATTTTAAAATGCTTTCTATAAATAAACACTATAAAAAAATGTATATATATGGTGAAGTGGGGTACCTTCAACTTCCTTCTACACCATTTACCCTGAAATTCGTGGTGTGGTGTTGTCAGGCGCAATTAAGTGAAACCATTACACCTTCTTCGCCTAGCTGCGGGACAGAGCAGAACATATCTGCAGTGAGAAATCTGCTCTGTTCATCATGGGAATGTGGGCTAGATGAGTATTCATCCACTAAAGGGTCAAAATGCTGTGTTGAGTGGCACATAAGGGGCATGATATTGTGTTGGGGGGCACCATAGTAAGTGTGGGGCACATAAGGGGGCATCATAAGGGCACTATATTGTATTGAGGGAATATAAGGGGATGTCATACTGTATTGGGGGCACACCAGGGGCATCACAATGTGAGGGGCACATAAGGGTGTATTATACTGTGTTTGGGGATCACATAAGAGGTCACTATATTAGCAGTTGATGGGTGGGGTTGCCACCTGACCAGTAAACCACCAGCCCAGATGGTATTTGTGGCTCCTATATTTGGCATGCAGTACTTGTAGCCTCCTATTTGTGGCGGGAGGCATGCTGGTAATGCGCTGCTTAGGAGTCCCTGCTCTGACTCCATATATGGATTAGGAGTCCCTGCTCTGGTTTCTAGATGACTCCATATATGCAGTGAATGCTTCTGGAAGTCCCCTGCTTTTGCGCTAATTGTGTGTGTATATATACAGTTAGTGCTATGAGGATGAATTGTGACAGTGTTTGGGGGCTACTTTCACACTTGTGTTTTTTGCGGATCTGTAATGGATCTGCAAAACTGCTTCCGTTACAATAATACAACCGCATGCATCAGCCATGAACGGATCCTTTTGTATAATCTGTAACATATTTATAACCAAATCAATCATCTAAAAGATGAGGGATTATGTGTGAGCAAATACTCAATATACCCAACAGACGAGAACACACATATACATAGATATACAATAGATTTTTACTAAATAGCATCATAAAAGACAACAAAATGAGTAATCATAAATATAATATAAATAGCAGTAATGCAGTAGCACTGCGAATCAGTGTCACACCAAAGAAACAAAGGATAAATGTACCCTCTTTCCAACACTCCTCCTAATCGCTTGGCAATAATATACATGCGGAGATAACACATCTCCTCAACAAGCCAAAAGAGAGCATGTATTATCTTGATAATATAGGTGATACCTTGTAAAGAAAGTTGCGGCAGTTATAGAAAATAGTATAAGATGTCAGTATAAATGTATCAGAGCCACCCAGAGCCAATTGGTGGTTACTTGCTGTTTGTTGTTATATGGGCTCCACATGGATCAGTATCCATGTGGAGCCCATACAACAACAAACAGCAAGTAACCACAAATTAAACGTATAATGGGGGACAAACCTTTAGATCCTTGGTGAGCGCACCCTGACGCGCGTTTCGCTCGGCTTCTTCAAGGGGCATGTCTATCCTGCCTAAACCATACTCTTAAATAGACTTACAGCTGGGGAGATCAACCACTCACAAAACGCCATATACCACGCTAATACGCCGGTGACGTCACATCCGCCCATGCTACAACCAGAAAGTAAGGCCTGTGGCGTCACATCCGCCCACACAAAACCAGGAAGTAACCACTCGCGTGAGTTGCACATGTTCATGTGATCATTATCGTCACATGATCGGGATCCATATAAGCATATACTATGCCGAGCTAGGTGACCATAGTAACAGATGACATCAAGGTGACGACAGCAAGCGGCCATCTCAAGTAAGGCTACTCAAATTCTATCCCAAACCGTAACAACTACTAGTAACCCTCTCAGATCAGCTCCATAATAGCGGGACATGTTCATAACCATAACTTTCTCCTGGCTGTACAGAGCACAGTACGCCCACTGTCTCCAGTCCAGTGTCTCTTGGGGAATCGTGGTCACTCAGCACTCCTGGCTTGGACCACACTGACAGAGCCTCCAGGCCTCTGTCCACAGGTACCACACTCCCCCCTTTCTGACACTCTGGGAGGTGCCTTATGCCAGGCTGATTACCTCCAGCTTCTCTCACCTGTGGTGGAACAGGGGTGTGGACCGCACTATCCACCCCTTCCTTACCTCCAACCTGTGTGAGAACTGTCACTGTCTCACATAATATATATATATATATATACTTAGCAAATGATGAGGCAGCACTTCCAGCTTTAAGTGAACGGGTGAAGACCCCAAACTTTAATCCAAGCAACGTTTCGGCCTGCTCAATGAGGCCTTTATCAAGCTTGATAAAGGCCTCATTGAGCAGGCCAAAACGTTGCTTGGATTAAAGTTTGGGGTCTTCATCCGTTCACTTAAAGCTGGAAGTTCTGCCTCGTCATTTGCTAAGTATATACCGTGGAGGAAGGACCGACCTCTGTGGGGAATTGCACCCAGTTCACCATCTCTGACTGTGCTGCTGCACTATTTGTGTATTTTACATATATATATATATATATATATATATACACAAATAAATGAATAAAATCCAATCTACCATTCAATATTACATCCCATATACACTTATTGCGCATGATTATATTTATATAAATATATATATATATATATATGTATATATATATATGATTATATAAATGGCACTGCCCATAATCGAGACCAAAACGTGATAAGACGTGACAAAATTCTAAAAGTATATAACTAGGGTTGAGCGAACCCGAACTGTAAAGTTCAGGTTCGTACCGAACTTTAGGATTTTTGGACCCGAACCCGAACATTTCCGTAAAAGTTCGGGTTCGGTGTTCGGCGCTTTCTTGGCGCTTTTTGAAAGGCTGCACAGCAGCCAATCAACAAGAGGCATACTCCTTGCCCCAAGAGGCCATCACAGCCATGCCTACTAATGGCATGGATGTGATTGGCCAGTACAGCATGTGACCCAGGCTATATATAAGCTTGAGTCACGTAGCGCTGCACGTCACTCTGCTGTTACAAGTGTAGGGAGAGCATGCTGCTGGAGTTGTGATTTCAGGGAGAGAATAGGAGAGAATCTAACTCTGTGATCTACAGACAAATAGTTGTGTGGGTGCAGGACACAATCGTTATACCCTGCCCTGAGATCATTGACCAAAAATACTAACTTTTAGAATTCTGTTAGTTAGGTGGGTGGAGGCGGCGCCCATTTAATGCATGCTCAGTGCACCAGCACTGCATCTGAGCTTTTGAGACATTGCAAATCACCATTTTCTGGGGGGGGAAACTACAACATCTGGATTAGTCAGTGTGCAATTTAAGGTAGAAATACACCCATCATTTTCTGGGGTTTTAAAAACACGCAATTTTTTTCCAAAAAACAGTATTTTCCAGATCTGCAAGTGTTAAATTTCAGTTGAATATATACAGCTTTCATATTCTGTTAGCAAAATAATACTTTTTGGGCAATCTACAACATCTGTATTAGTCAGTGTGCAATTTAAGGTAGACATACACCCATCATTTTCTTTTTTTTTTTTTTTTTCAAAAAACAGTATTTTTCAAATCTGCAAGTGTTTTGTGCAAATATATATTAACTTCAGGCCTACAGAGGTTCAGGCCCTCTGAGATACTACCTCTACATACAGGGGTTTGAATTAGGCATTTGAAATACAGCCATTTGAAATATAGCCGTTTTGTGCAAATATACAGGGAGTGCAGAATTATTAGGCAAATGAGTATTTTGACCACATCATCCTCTTTATGCATGTTGTCTTACTCCAAGCTGTATAGGCTCGAAAGCCTACTACCAATTAAGCATATTAGGTGATGTGCATCTCTGTAATGAGAAGGGGTGTGGTCTAATGACATCAACACCCTATATCAGGTGTGCATAATTATTAGGCAACTTCCTTTCCTTTGGCAAAATGGGTCAAAAGAAGGACTTGACAGGCTCAGAAAAGTCAAAAATAGTGAGATATCTTGCAGAGGGATGCAGCACTCTTAAAATTGCAAAGCTTCTGAAGCGTGATCATCGAACAATCAAGCGTTTCATTCAAAATAGTCAACAGGGTCGCAAGAAGCGTGTGGAAAAACCAAGGCGCAAAATAACTGCCCATGAACTGAGAAAAGTCAAGCATGCAGCTGCCAAGATGCCACTTGCCACCAGTTTGGCCATATTTCAGAGCTGCAACATCACTGGAGTGCCCAAAAGCACAAGGTGTGCAATACTCAGAGACATGGTCAAGGTAAGAAAGGCTGAAAGACGACCACCACTGAACAAGACACACAAGCTGAAACGTCAAGACTGGGCCAAGAAATATCTCAAGACTGATTTTTCTAAGGTTTTATGGACTGATGAAATGAGAGTGAGTCTTGATGGGCCAGATGGATGGGCCCGTGGCTGGATTGGTAAAGGGCAGAGAGCTCCAGTCCGACTCAGATGCCAGCAAGGTGGAGGTGGAGTACTGGTTTGGGCTGGTATCATCAAAGATGAGCTTGTGGGGCCTTTTCGGGTTGAGGATGGAGTCAAGCTCAACTCCCAGTCCTACTGCCAGTTTCTGGAAGACACCTTCTTCAAGCAGTGGTACAGGAAGAAGTCTGCATCCTTCAAGAAAAACATGATTTTCATGCAGGACAATGCTCCATCACACTCGTCCAAGTACTCCACAGCGTGGCTGGCAAGAAAGGGTATAAAAGAAGAAAATCTAATGACAGTGCCTCCTTGTTCACCTGATCTGAACCCCATTGAGAACCTGTGGTCCATCATCAAATGTGAGATTTACAAGGAGGGAAAACAGTACACCTCTCTGAACAGTGTCTGGGAGGCTGTGGTTGCTGCTGCACGCAATGTTGATGGTGAACAGATCAAAACACTGACAGAATCCATGGATGGCAGGCTTTTGAGTGTCCTTGCAAAGAAAGGTGGCTATATTGGTCACTGATTTGTTTTTGTTTTGTTTTTGAATGTCAGAAATGTATATGTGTGAATGTTGAGATGTTATATTGGTTTCACTGGTAAAAATAAATAATTGAAATGGGTATATATTTGTTTTTTGTTAAGCTTATGTTTGTTTGCATAATAATTATGCACAGTAATAGTCACCTGCACACACATATATCCCCCTAAAATAGCTAAAACTAAAAACAAACTGAAAACTACTTCCAAAAATATTCAGCTTTGATATTAATGAGTTTTTTGGGTTCATGGAGAACATGGTTGTTGTTCAATAATAAAATTAATCCTCAAAAATACAACTTGCCTAATAATTCTGCACTCCCTGTATATTTACTTCAGGCCTACAGAGGTTCAGGCTCTCTGATATACTACCTCTACATACAGGGGTTTGAATTAGGCATTTGAAATACAGCCATTTTGTGCAAATATATATTTACTTCTGGCCTACAGAGGTTCAGGCCCTGTGAGATACTTCCTCTAAATACAGGGGTTTGAATTAGTCATTTGAAATACAGCCACCTAGGCCCCCACAATAATAATCCTCAATTATTAATACTGGTCCAGTATGACTCCTCCTGAGGCTGGGCTGAGACACATTTTCCCCACAAAAATTACGTCTCTGGGTAGCAAGCAATCGTTAAACTGAAGAAATACAACTACTGCTGCCCTCTCTCCCTAACTGGTCTGAGTAGTGCAGCAGGCCAGGCACTGTTTAGTTTATAAAATTGTGCCTCAGCTCAGTAGCTTAGGGTACTTTCACACTAGCGGCAGGACGGATCCGACAGGCTGTTGACCTGTTGACTATAATGGGGACAGGGGCGGAACTCCGGCGCGGCACTAAAAAGTCGGACATGCAGTATTTTCAGTCCGGCGGCCTTTCGCCGTGCTGTGCCGGAGCTCCACCCCGGTCTCCATTATAGTCAACTTCAGCCTTCCCGCTCACCGCCTCATATGCGACGTGCCCACAAGGTGGAACTCCACCTTGCACATGCTGGCCAGACTGTGCAAGCAGCAGCAGGCGATAGTGGAGTTTTAGCTGTAGCACACACGGGTGAGTCGCTCGGCGGAACAGCACCACTTCACCACCAATGACTGGGCCTCCATGCGAGACCTGTGTTCCTAGTTGCGCTGTTTCAAGTACTCCACCAACATGACCAGTGCCGATAACGCCGTTCTCAGCGTTACTATCCCACTTCTATGCCTCCTTGAAAAAACGCCCTGGCGATGATGGAAGAGGATGTGGCACAGGAGGAGGAAGAGGGATCATTTTGTAGGGTTTCCGGCCAGTCATTCCCAAGTGGCTCCGAGGGTGGGTTCCTGCACCCACAAACCCAAGGTACACAATTGTCCAGCCAGGGCACAGTTCTGGAGGATGAGGAGGTGGAGGATGAGGAGGAGGAACCATGTTCACATCAGGGTGGCACCCAGACAAGCTCATCGCCATCACTGGTGTGTGGATGGGGGGATACAGAGGATACAGACGATACTCCTCCAACAGAGGACAGTTTTTCGTTGCCCTGGGCAGCCTGGCACACATGAGCGATTACATGCTGCAGTGTCTCTGCAATGACCGCCGAGTTGCCCACATTCTAACTTGTGCTGATTACTGGGTGGCCAAGCTGCTGGATCTCTGTTACAAGGACAATGTACCGTCCTTAATTCCTTCACTGGAGCATGATCGTAAGATGCGCAAGTACAAGCGCACGCTGGTAGACGCGCTGCTGGTGGTATTCCCACCTGACAGCGGGGGCACAGTGGAAGCACAAAGCGAAGGCAGAGGATGAGGAAGAGGTCGCCAACGCAGCTGGGGCACCGCCAGCACCTCAGGAGGCAGGGTTAGCATGGCCGACATGTGGAAAAGCTTTGTCACCACGCCACAACAAGCAGCACCACCAGCTGATATGGAACATCTTAGCAGGAGGCAGCATTTCACCAACATGATGGAGCAGTTTGTGTGCACACGCCTACACGTACTGAATGACGGGTCTGCCCCCCTCAACTTTTGGGTCTCCAAATTGGGCACATGGCCAGAGCTTGCCCTTTTACGCCTTGGAGGTGTTGGCCTGCCCTGCAGCCAGTGTATTTGTAGTGTCCCACTAGGTAAATGAGGGCACTACACAAGGGTCAATGTGGCCACGTTATTGGTCATTGTATTTTATGATGTTTGTATGTGTTTTTCCTGTTATCTGTGTATCAGGCCTTTTAGGGGTACTTCCGCCTCCTAGACAGTAGAGGGAGCTAGGGAACCCCTAGTATATATAGTTTGGCCCAGACAGGAAAGAGTCAGTGCAGTGCAGTATAATCCAGGAGGCTAGTCAGTGCAGTCTAGCCTACACAGAGAGTGCCCTAGAGGTCCCCTGTGCCAGCCTCTTCATCACTACTGTACGTCAGCCCAGGGTATATAAAAGACTGTGAGTACTAAAAAGACCCTCGGTTAGTAACTACCACTGTGACCTCACCATTCGCCTCAATCTGCAGGGCGGCGTACTGCATATTTTGGCATCACGAACAGGATACGAATATTCCTACGCCATTGTAGAACCTGAACTGTGTGACGTTATTATTTGCTATAGAGTGATAAATGCCCCATCCGTTTATTTAAAAATTGTTGGGCCAAAGAACTGTGAAAAATTGCGTTGTGAAGACTGTATTTTGTGGACTGTTTGCTGCTTCTAAAGTCATCGCTTGCTGTCAGCCTTATACTCAAAGATGGCCGCCTAAGTGGACTGGATTATTGGTGCGCCTCGTTGTGTCTGTTTAGCACGAAAAAGAAGAAGAGAAGATACCGCCCAGCCTGCAAAAGAAAAGGTACCGTCCTGTCTGTAAAGAAGATACCGCCTACCTTGAATCCCGGAGCTCAGAGAGGCCACGTCTATCTCCTGACGCTGCGCATGGGAACTCCGGACGACGCAATCCCGTACCTCACGAGATCAGGACTGCGCATCACCGGAGTGAGTAAACTTTCGGTACAGACCAATTCTTTTATATTCGAGCCCCGGGAGAATTCCGATCCTTGCTGGGAGACTGGGGGGAGGTCCTTCACTAGTAATAAGAGACTTAACCCAGGGGAGGCACGCATCCAATTCGTATTTTGGCCTGCTCCGCCGCTCCTTAAAGGGCCATACCCTCGCTGTGGTCACTGTTAGCAACGGCCCAAGAAAGTAAAGTCCAGCATGGGTCTGCATGTAGAACCTGCCTCAATAGACCACGCCATGTCCGCACCTGAGGGAACGGAGCAGGTGGCCCCCAATGAGCCTTCTGTAATTCACCCAGATGAGAACAGGGCGCCCGCCGCTCCGGGGAAGCCCACAAACTGAAGGACTTTATAGATCAAATACTGGCCTTGTTCTGGCTCTACCCTATCTCCACTGAGCAACAAATGGAGATCCTCTTAGCACAGCTAGAAGGGGCCGCCCGCAGGGAAGTCATGTCATGGCCAGCCCTGAAAAGAATAGCGTGGAACAGATTTTTGATCGCCTCGGCACCATGTTTGAGGCCAGAACTGTGGCAGAAGTTAAGATGTGATTTTTCAGCAGGAAGCAACAACCTGGTGAGGCACTCCGTGATTTTGCTTTGTCCCTGCAAGAGACCTTGAGGGCTGTGATCCAGGTGGACCCCCGGGAGGCTGAGGAACAGGACCGGACTCTAAGAGAGCAGTTCATTGCAGGTGTAAACACTGAACACTTAAAGGGCCAGCTGAGGATGCTGTCGGCCCAACACCCCAATGGTGCATTTTTGGTCCTTCAGTATCCTAGGTCAAAACCCGCCCATGGGGCCAGCGACCTCCCTTGAACCTCAGGTATGTCCAACCAAAAACTATTAATGTGAGACCCTCCGGAGCCAGTCAGGCCACCCTGGCTCCAGTAACAGATGTGGTTGCGGCTGTCACGGAAGGTGTACAGAAAACTAGAAGACACAAAATGAAGATCCGACTGGCTGGATCCAAAACTAAGGAACCAAAGGGAGAGCCCTGCAACAGACCTGGCTCTCTCCCTAACTGCTCAGCCTATGCAAAAATCTCAATGGTAGATGATCGCATATCCTCATTCCTCGACTGTATAACACCTGAACACCCTATAATAGTGAGGGGACACGACCACCGGCTCCCTGCACTTGATACGGAGGGAGTCAGGGTCACCTGGGATCCAGCAAACAGGAAAACACAAATGAATGAACAAAACTTATCTGTAGAAGACTCAGTAGTAGCATCCAGCATGCACACACTCCAGGAAGTTGTATAAACCGCAAAGTGATGCAGTATGGGAAGGGATTTAAAGGGATGCAATCAGTGCAACTACATGAGAGCTGAGAGAGGCTAACGAGATGAGAAAACGAAAGCAAAACAAAAGGAACCTCAAGGAGGAGGTTCTGAAGAACATCTGTTAGAGCTTCTCAGATGTCTGGTGGTGACAGCGGCGTTAATGGAGCAAGTTAACCATCTCACTAAGAGCCTAGAAAAAGTGTGCAGGAAAATAGAGGAATGGGAAAAGACATTGTTTTTGGAAGATGAAAGCCCTCTTCCTCAAAGGCTTCTCCCACCTGCATATAAAGAGGTCTACCCCAAAGAACCTGATGGGCGACCGAGTTACCGGTCTAAGAATCGCAAGCAGCCTGTCTGCCACTATTGTAAAAAATATGGACATACTGAAGCAATGTGTTGGCAGTTAAATTGGCCACCCCCGAGGCCGAGGACCGCCCCTCGGGTGGTAGAACAGTAGGTCCAAAGGATCCAAGTTGGATGCCCAGATACGTAGGGTCTCGTCCAAAGATTAACATATGCATCAACGGGATACCCTCTTGAAGCCCTGCTGGATATTGGGTCTCAGGTCACCACCATTCAACGACCCACCTTTGACAAATTCTGGGATTCAAGTCTCCTCACCCAGCCACCTGAATCCTGGCTGGATATTATTGCTAGCAATGGCAAGCCGGTAAAAGTCCATGGGTATTGGGAACCTACCCTTCAGTTGGGAGAAGCCACCTTACCACAGCAAGGTGTGATTGTGGTGCAAGAAGGAGATAAAGGGGGACACCCGTTTAATATCTTTAAAAATTGTTACTCCGAAGTGCTTGAGGCATTGAACCTTCAGCTCACCTGCTTCTAAAAGTCATTCAAAAGACTATCCATGTGCTGTGTGCTCAGCAAAATTTGCAAATGGAAAAGGACAGATCTGTACTGCCCGGATCCGGGATAACCGGCCAGTAATCCTGCCACCAAATTCCCAGATCATCCTGTGGTGCCGTGCTGTGCTAGGGATCCAGGGCCAAGACTATCAAGCCCTAGGGGAGCGTATCCAAATGGAGAATCATCCCTTCATGCGAGCAGCCAAGAGCCTGGTGACTGTATATCAAGGTAAAGTACCTGTCCGTTTGATTAATTTCGGTGATCACCCTGTTACTCTCCCTAAGCACTGTCCTGTTGCTCAGCTTTTCCAGGTATCCTTCCAGGATGTTATCCTTCTGCCTGCCACGGAGATGTTCCAAACTGCCCAGAGCAGCAGAGCCCCTGCCAGCTCCTCTTCAGTATCCTGGTGGGAGGAACTTCATGTGGGAAACGAATCCACCCCGAAGGAGCAAATAGAGGGAGTCCTGAGTCTGGTGAAAGAGCACCGCAAGGCCTTTAGCAAGCACTCCACGGACAACGGAGAGGTCAGTGTAATCAAACACACCATACCCACCGGCGGATACAGACCCATACCACCTACTACCTATCAGTCTGTAAAAGAGATGATACAGGAAATGAAAGACTCTAAAATAATCTGGGACAGTCATAGTCCCTGGGCTGCGCCCCTAGTCCTTGTTCGTAAAAAGGATGGCAGTATTAGATTCTGCGTGGACTATAGAAAAATCAATCAAATCACCCACAAAGATGCTTATCCGTTGCCACGCATTGAAGAGTCTTTGACTGCCCTGGGGTCATCAGCCTACTTCTCAACTCTGGACTTAACCAGTGGATACTGGCAAGTACCTATGGCCCAAAAGACCGGGAAAAGACCGCCTTTACTACGCCTATGGGCCTGTTTGAATTTAATTACATGCCTTTCGGACTGTGTAACGCTCCAGGGACATTCCAGCGGTTGATGGAGCGTTGTTTAGGCCATAAGAACTTTGAGACTGTACTGCTATACTTGGACAACGTCATTATATACTCCAAGACATATGAGGACCATTTAAACCATCTGGCTGAAGTGTTTCAAGTCCTCGTTAAATATGGCCTTAAAATCAAGCTGTCCAAGTGCCATCTGCTGAAACCAGCAGTTAAGTACCTAGGATCCATTGTTAGTGCAGAAGGAGTCCAGCCTGATCCTGATAAACTTGCTGCTGTCCACAATTGGCCTACTCCTACCACCGTGAAGGAGGTGAGAAGTTTCCTCAGCTTTGCAGGATATTACAGACGCTTCATCCCGCATTTTGCACAGATTGCGGATCCGATCCAGGGAGGGGGCATCACAAAAAGAGTCCAAAGACTCCTATCCCTGTTGAATGGAATGAAGAATGGGCGATTGCCTTCCAGCTCCTAAAGAAGAAGCTGACTGAACCCCCTGTCCTGGGTTACCCGGATTATCAGAAGCCGTTCCACCTCTATATGGATTCCAGTAAAAGAGGCCTGGGAGCCGTGTTAGCTCAGGTGCAAGACAACAAAGAGAGGGTGATTGCCTACGCCAGCAGATCCCTGAGGGGAGCTGAGAAAAACTATCAGAATTATAGTTCCTTCAAGCTGGAGTTCCTTGCTTTAGTGTGGGCTGTGACTGAAAAGTTCAAGGACTACCTTGCTGGCACTCCATCGCCTTCACGGACAACAATCCCCTGGCGCATCTGAATACAGCCAAGTTAGGGGCCCTGGAGCAAAGATGGGCCTCCCGCCTTGCCAACTATGACTTCACTGTAAAATACCGGGCAGGCCGCTCAAATGATAATGCTGATGCCCTGTCTCGGCTTCCCACTACAGAAGCCCCAGATGAACCAAAGGATGCCTGGGAAGAAGTGGAGATGCCGGAGTTTTACAACAAATTTGCTAAGCAAGATAATGTTCACACTGAAAATCACTTAGCTGCTGATCCCTCTCCACCAAATAATCCTGAATCCAGAGGTGATCAAGAAAGGTGGATTAAGCTCCAGTCAGAAAGTAGAGTCCTCTGTGAACTGCTCGACTTCCTTACCAGCGGGAGAACTCCTGAAAGAGTCCGCAGAAAGAGTGCAGACCCAGAACTATTAAAATTGTGGAGACATCGCCACCTACTCTTCCTTCAAAAAGGCCTGTTGCTAAGAAGGAGCCTGGATCCAGTGTCCTGCGATAGGGTGTACCATATCCTCATACCCCGTCGAGATGCCAGTCTGGTGTTAGAGATGTATCATAACCAGTCCGGACACTTCGGCGTTCATAAAACTGAGGCCACCATTTGCAGAAGGTTCTATTGGATTGGGATGAGAGAAGACATTGAAAAATGGTGCTGGGAATGTACTGCCTGTGCCGTCGGGAGAAGCGATTGCCATGTCCAGAGAGCGCCTCTCCATCCTATCGTGAGTAAAACTCTTCTGGAGCTTGTTGCCATTGATCATGTGAAGTTGGAGCCAAGTCACTCAGGTTGTACTTATGCCATGACCATTATTGATCACTTCACTAAGTTTGTTGTAGCAGTGCCTGTGAAGGACCTGACAGCCAAGACTGCGGTGGAAGCATTCTGGAAGCATTTCCTCCTGCCCTACGGCTGCCCTGAGAGAATCCTCACCGACCAGGGGTCTGCGCTTGAATCACAGTTGTTCCAGGAGATGTGCCTGCTACATAATTGCCAGAAGGTCCGGACCACAGCCTATCATCTGCAAGATAACGGACTCTGTGAAAAGATGAATCAAACCCTCATTGAAATGCTGAGAGCCGTACCCCCTGAGACAAGGGGTAATTGGCCTACTCTGCTGCCACAACTTATGCATACATATAACAATACAATTCACTGTTCCACCGGGTACACACCTTTCTATTTGATGTTCGGCCGTCAAGGGAGGCTGCCTGCCGACCATTCCCTGGATGTACAAGTGCCTGATGTCATCAACCCACTACCAAAGACTGATTGGGTGGTGGAACATCAAAGACATTTCCCTAATGCCAAGGAGATTGTTCAAGAGCGCATGGAAAGTGCCCAAGAGCGACAGCAGAGAGACTATGACCTTGTTGCTCATGCAGAACCTCTAGCTGTAGGAGATATGGTGTGGTTGAAGAATAACCACCAAACCAGTAAACTGGACAGTAAGTGGGAAAGGACTCCCTACGTTATAACTGCTATTCCTAATGCTGAGGCCCACATTTATCAAATTTCCAGGGAAGGTAAGGGCTCCAAAATTGTACACAGAAATCGTTTAAAACCCTGTTTAGAAGAAGAAACTGCAGCAGGAGACATTGAGCCAGAGTCTCCTGAGCCCGAGTTGTCAGCCCAACCTATTATTCCTATGCAGGCTGTTGAGAACCTGATACATGACAAAGAGCCACTTCATTGGTTCCTCACACCCAGGGGCATAGATACAGGGGTCGCAGTTGCGACCGGGCCAGGCACTCCAGGGGGCCCAGCCGCCTGTGGACCCCTGGCCCCGCCCTGCAGCCTGCCTGTTTAACCCGGGTGCGGAGTGCCTCGTCATTTCCTGTTGTTCCTGTTAAGATAAGATTAGATTTGTAAAAAAAAAAAAAAAAAAGGTCTTCCTAATTGCTCACCACATTTGTGAGTGAGTGAGTTCAGAGTAGGGTCTGCTGGGGGCTGGCTTTATAACTAGCTCTGCTATATTTCTGTAGCCTGCAACCTCTGACTGCCCAGTTGGGCTGAAACTACTACACCCAACATGTTTTGGCAGTAATAGTAAATGGATATTGGTGCAATTCTGGGCTACTAGTCTATATAATACATATGTAGGCTACATATGTATTATATAGACTAATAGCTCAGAATTGCACCAATATCCATTTACTATTACTGCCAAAACATGTTGAGTGTAGTAGTTTCAACCCAACTGGGCAGTTAGA
Source organism: Bufo gargarizans (assembly GCF_014858855.1). Classification (NCBI taxonomy): domain Eukaryota; kingdom Metazoa; phylum Chordata; class Amphibia; order Anura; family Bufonidae; genus Bufo; species Bufo gargarizans. The sequence goes on from NC_058084.1 coordinate 240,320,242, forward strand.
GGTTGCAGGCTACAGAAATATAGCAGAGTTAGGCTACTTTCACACCTGCGTTAGGTGCGGATCCGTCTGGTATCTGCACAGACAGATCCGCACCTATAATGCAAATGCTTGTATCCGTCCAGAACGGATCCGTTTGGCTGCAAGCAGCGTTTTGGTGTCCGCCTCCAGAGCGGAATGGAGGCTGAACGGAGGCAAACTGATGCATTCTGAATGAATCCTTATCCATTCAGAATGCATTGAGGCTGATCTGTTTTGCACTGTTTGTGTGAGCCCTGAAACGGATCTCACAAGCGGACCCAGAAACACCAGTTTCACACTGGCGTTTCTAGGTCCGCTTGTGAGATCTATTTCAGGGCTCTCACAAACAGTGCAAAACGGATCAGTTCAGCCCCGATGAATTCTGAATGGATAAGGATCCGTTCAGAATGCATCAGTTTGCCTCCATTCAGCCTCCATTCCGCACTGGAGGCGGACACCAAAACGCTGCTTGCAGCCAAATGGATCCGTCCTGACTTACAATGTAAGTCAATGGGGACGGATCCGTTTTCACTGACACAATATGGTGCAATTGAAAACGGATCTGCCTCCCATTGACTTTTAGTGTAAGTCAAAACGGATCCGTTTGCATTATCTTTATATATTTTTTTTTTCGTGGTAATGCAAACGGATCCGTTCAGAACGGATACAAGCGTTTGCATTATAGGTGCGGATCCGTCTGTGCAGATGACAGACGGATCCGCACCTAACGCAGGTGTGAAAGTAGCCTAACTCTGCTGCTGGTGGAGGGAGGTTGGGGGGCGGCGACTGGGAGGGGGGCCCCATGATTCATTTTAGCACCGGGGCCCCATGGATTGTGTGTACGCCACTGCTCACACCCTGGTTGAACTTACTTGGTGGTACCTGCTCTAGTTCCTGCTAATCCTCAACCCCAGGATGACCGGTCCCAGGGTGTATTTGAAAGAGCTCCAGAACCTGTGGATTCCTCTGGCCCCCCTGAACCAAGGCAGAAAGAGTCTCTGCCAGTAAGAAGGTCCACGCAGCCTACTAAGGGGCACCCACCTGTGAGATTTGGGGACTACATTATGGACCAGAGTAGCCCCTCCCGGAAAACCCCTGTTTAACTATCTACAAGACCCGGGTATGGACTCATTTTGTTCTTTTGAGCCTCCAGGAACTTATGTTATTGTTTCAATTTTCATTATTATGGACTATCCTAGTTATCCCTGATACGCTGTATGATGTCAGCGCCCCTGTTCCCTGTTCTATCCTGTATGAAGAGACCGACGCCCCTTGTCACCATACCTGTTCCTTCGCCAGCGGAGCTGCCTGATATGTTTGTACTACAAAAGTAGTGATTATTTTGTATGCCTGCTTTTCATTGTGTCTTTCAGGTTGCAGTTTCCAGCTGGGCGGGCCCCCTATGTTGCGCCGAGGACGGGCAACCTCAAAGCAACGGGGTATGTAGTGTCCCACTAGGTAAATGTGGGCACTACCCAAGGGTCAATGTGGCCACATTATTGGTCATTGTATTTTATATGATGTTTGTATGTGTTTTTCCTGTTATCTGTGTATCAGGCCTGTTTGGGGTAGTTCCGCCTCCTGGACAGTAGAGGGAGCTAGGGAACCCCTAGTATATATAGTTAGGCCCAGACAGGAAAGAGTCAGTGCAGTGCAGTATAATCCAGGAGGCTAGTCAGTGCAGACTAGCCTGCCTGAGGGTCCTGAGTAAAGAAGCTCAGAAGCTGCCACCAGGAGAAGGGTTTACCTCCTGAGAGAAACTAAGTTCCTACAAAGTACAGTGCAGAGCAGAGCCAAGTTGTTTCCAGCCAACCTGAGAGCTGAAGGGCAGAAGGATATATTTAAAGCAAAGAGACATATTCCTGAGGAAGTTTTCTCTAACCAAGGATAAAGCCAGCAATACGGCATACAGGCCTTGGGATAAAGACGGACAGGATTCTGAGGAAAGTGCAGCCTGATCTGTAAGTGTTTAACCCTCTGCGTATCTTGCAAAAACATTGTACCTGCCAATTGTTGTAAAGCCTGCTTGAGACTGCTGCTGACATATGGAACTTTGACTAAAAGACTGTAAATATTTAACTGTTTCCAGTAAAAGGAAGTTTTGGTTCACCACAACATCGTGTTCCTCAATTATTCCTACCATAAATCGGTGTGCCACCGTTACCAGCACTGGCGTCACAAATTTAAAGGGATCTTGCCACCGGCACCTTAAAAACACCTGCAACATCCAGGGCATCTCATCTACCATCAGGCCTGGTCCCTATACACAGAGAGTGCCCCAGAGGTCCCCTGTGCCAGCCTCTCCATCACTGCCGTACGTCGGCCCAGGGTATATAAAAGACTGTGAGTACTACAAAGACCCTCGGTTAGTAACTACCCCTGTGACCTCACCATTCGCCTCACCCTGCAGGGCGGCGTACTGCATATTATCTGAACGTGTGTTCAGCACGGCAGGGGACGTCATCACAGACAAGCGCAGCCGCCTGTCCGTAGCCAATGTGGGCAAGCTCACATTCATTAAAATGAACCAGGCATGGATCCCTGAGGACTTGTCCATACCTTGCGCAGAATAGACATGTATACCGGCACTAAGCAGCCATTGTTATATTGCAGCGCAATTGCTCCTGTTTGTATATTGGATATTTTACACTCTTTTGGAGTGTACCTTAATTTTACAAAATTAAATTAAAACCAAAAACCTGTGTTGGCTATCTCATCCTCCTCCACCGCCGCTTCCACCTACTCTGCTACTTCCACTGCCTCCTCAAACTGCTACTCCATATGGAACTCCACCTCATAAATCCCTTTTTTTTTTTTTTTTACATGTTTTATTTTATAGCATTTCACTACTTTGTCATTTACATTTTCTGGTGGAATTCACCAATTTTTGGGTGTATAGTACCAGTACTCTACCTAGTAGGTCAGTTAAAAATAAATAAATAAAATTCTCATTAACATTTTCGGGTGAAATTCACAAATTTTTGGGTGTATAGTACCACTGCTATACCTAGTAGGCCAGTTAACAGAAAAAATATATTTGTCAGTTACATTTGCAGTTACAATTCAACAATTCTTGGGTGTGAAGTACCACTGCTATACCTAGTAGACAGGTTAAACAATAAAAAAATTGGTCTCTTACATTTTATGGTGAAATTCACTAATTTTTGGGTGTGATGTACCACTGCTCTACCTAGTAGGCCAGTTAAAAAATAAAATTAAATTATCATTGACATTTTAGGGTGAAATTCACAAATTTTTGGGTGTATAGTACCACTGCTATACCTAGTAAGCCGGTTAACCCCCAAAAAATATTTGTCAGTTCCATTTTCAGTTGAAATGCAACAATTTTTGGGTGTGAAGTACCACTGCTATACCAAGTAGAAGGGTTAAACAATAAAAAAAATTGTCTCTTACATTTTATGGTGAAATTCACAAATTTTGGGGTGTGAAGTACCACTGTTATACCTAGTAGGCCGGGTAACAAAAAAATAAAATTGTCAGTTACATTTTCTGGTGAAATTCAGCAAGTTTTTTTGGTGTGAAGTACCACTGCTATACCTAGTAGACCGGTAAAAATTTGCAGTTACATTTTATAGTGAAATTCAGCTATTTTTGGGTGTGATATACCACTGCTATACCTATTAGACCGGTAAAAAAATAAAAATAACTTGTTAGTTACATTTTAAGGTCAAATTCTAAATTTTTTGGGTAATATTTGTAATATACCCCTCCTCTACCTAGTTGACAGCTTAATAAATTTCAATAATTTTTATTTTATGTTTTTGAGTGACAATAAACTATTGTTTTCGGTCATAGACCCCTGCTCTACCAAGTAGACAGGTTAATTAATTTCTGTAATTTTTCTGTTACATTCTTGGGTTGACATTATGCAATTTTAGACGTGAATAAACCCCTGCTCTGCACAGGTGAGAGGGAATAAAATTTCTGAAATGCTTCTTTAATTGATGTGCGCCACCTCCTTTGATTCAATGCTTAAACTTAAGCAAGTTGTACCACATTTAAGCTTCAATACTTTGTCCCAAATTTTCGCTATACTCTTTTGGCCAACATTTGTGCCTCAATAGCTTTTTCCAAAATTCCACTTGACTCTTTTGGCCCACATTTGGGCTTCTGTAATTTGTCCCACATTTGCGCCTCAATAACTTTTCCCACGTTTCTTCTTGATCCCAATTTGCAGCCGGTGTATTGTCTGATCGTGTGTTTAGCACGACTGGAGGGCTATATTTCCCAATGTTTTGGGGTGTACCCTAATTTAAAAAAATAAAAATAAATTTAAAACCAAAAAGCAGTGTAGGCTACCTCCTCCTCCTCCACCGCCACTTCCACCTACACCGCCACATCCACCGCCTCCTCAACCTCCTTCTCCATATGGACCTGGTCCTCCTAGATCAAGATTATTATGTTTTATTTTTACATATTTTATGTTATTTTAAGTCATTTCCCTATCCACATTTGTTTGCCATGCTCTTAACCACATTTTTCTGGCATTTGCAGCCCTCTAGCCCTTTCCATGACATTTTTACAGCCATTTTAGTGCTCAAAAGTTTGGGTCCCCATTGACTTCATTGGGGTTCGGCTTCGGGGTCAAGTTCGGTTCGAGTTTGGGTCCCGAACTCGAACTTTTTTCCGAAGTTCGGCCAAACCCGAACATCCAGGTGTCAGCCCAACTCTATTAATAAAAGTAAGTGCAAAACCAAAAGTGAGGAAGTGCAAAGTGAAAGTGCTCCGTGATCATGCAGTGAATAGTGAAAAGACATGTAAATTTATAACATTTTTGATACAAAGCGCCAAATTACTAGATGCAAATGCAAAATACATGAATACATATACTGTAAAAGTTTGCATGGCCAATATATAAATAAATAACCAATCAAACATCAACACCACATAATATATACATGATCCCATGCGCTATATGTGACTTGTCGTCCATCCCTATAGGGGTACATCACTCATAACTCCCCTCCAATCCATCCGATTTATGCAGTCCCAAACGAAAGGCAAAGCATCAGCTGCGACAGGCTTCAAAAGCTCATCTCTATTTCTGAAACACATAGAATGTTATTAGCATCAGGCAGGATACAACACATGAATATATATCGGGACCTGTTACAATCACAATAAGACAATTAAAATAGCAGTTAAAAACAAACGGTCCTGGGCGTCAGGCCCAGACCCAGGGCAATGATGACCCGAGGAGAGCCCCTAAACTGAACTGAGGGCACTGGAGAATACACCAACACAGACAGCATTATGAGGAGAGAGAGGATAACATGGAGCCAAAGTGGAACAAGAGAGGGGAGACTAATTTTGAATACCCAAGCCGTCTAGATGAATGGGGCAAAACTGTTGCCCTCATTCAATCCCAACGGTGACACTGTATTTAATAGGAAAATCCATTTTTGTTTCTTTTTGGGCTAGTGTTTTCTTCCAGTCACCTCCTCTTGGAGAAATAAGCACTTGATCAATGCCTCTAACCCGGAGTAGGGTACCATCTGAGTCGTGCTTCTCTTTAAAATGTCTGGCCAAGGTCTTAAATTGTGTGATGTCTTTCTCATCTTTTGGTGCCTGAATAGAAAGCACATGTTCCCTAACCCTTCTTCTAAGCTGCCGAGACGTTAATCCCACATAAATAAGATGACAAGGGCAAATCGCCCAATAAATGACCCCAATGGTCATACACATTATGGAAGTGAGTTGCTCTGTCCATGTGGGCACAGGCAACGCACTTCCCGCATTCTTTACTCCCCCACGGTGACCCTTTATTGCTAAACAACCTTCCTTCCTTGCGAGCATAATAACTGCGAACCAATTGGTCACGCAGGTTCTTAGACCTGCGGAAGGTTGTTGAGGCACGTGGGGGTATCACTTCTTGTAACTGGGAATCTGATTACAAAATATTCCAATATTAAGTTAGGGCTGTGTTTACCTCTTTCCATTTGTTGTTAAATCCAGTGATGAACCTAATCTGTTACGTATCTAGACAAGTCGGTTTCTTATGAAGTAAATCGCCTCTCTTTGATAGTCGTGCTCTCTTATACGCTGTCTCTATGCAACGATTGCCATAACCTCTCTCTCCAAATCTTCTGAGGTCCTCAGCCTGCATCTCAAAAGACTTATCAAATGAACAGATCCTTTGGGCCCGCAGGAACTGCCCCACTGTAATGCTCTTTTTCAAATTGCCCGGATGTGACGAGCTTGCATGTAACAGTGCATTCACAGAGGTTTCTTTCCGGTACAGGTTAGTGCCCAGATGGCCAGTTGCATCCACCTGGAAGACCACGTCAAAGAACTCAACATTCATACGGGCCACCTTAAAGGTAAGTTTAATATTCTTACTATTGTTGTTAAGCAGTCGAATATAGCGTCCAAACTCATCTTCAGTTCCCTGCCAGATAATCAGTATATCATTGATATACATGCCCCAATATTGGACCTTGTTGGACTCTGGCAGGGGATTGGACTGGAGGATCTCCCTCTCCTTGATGTCTCCCATCTTGACTTCTCTTTCCCACAGGTTGTTTAACATCCGCCATTTTACGCTAATTGTCCCTCCTTGGGTATCTTCGCGTCTCCTGTCCAAATGTACTGCCATCTTCACTCCTCGAAGTCCGTGAGGACAATGATGCAGACCGGGATCTCCCCTCATGTGTCTTATACTTCCATCTATAGATTCTGTTGCTTTCCATATCTTGCAAATCACGTTGGAATTTTCTGGCTTGATTTGTTTCTCCCAAACTAAAAGGCCTCATCAATTTCTCTCTTGAATCCTTCTAATCCCTGCTCAATTTTTGAGAGAGTTGTTCCTCTAGCTTTGCAATCTCACTATCCAATGATGTCATGGTCTTACCATTCGATTCGGTAATAAGGTGCATGAGGGTAACCGAGCAGGTACCACACACAGCTTCCCATTTTGTACAGAAATCTGTCACGAGGGTGTTAAGAGCCACGTCTGACTCCGTTATACCCGGGGTCAGGAAGTCGCAGCGGGTGGCTGCGCGCTCTATGTCTAAAGATCACGTTGTTTCTTAATGATAGTTTTCTGTGTTTGCCTTGCAATCCTTTTTGTCTCACACAGGGATCCGTAGCTTCTCCTCCTCAGCTGTTTCTTGTCTGTCACTCCCAACCTCCTTATATTCTCCTCTCTCACTTCTCTGGTTGCCAGATATAGAGCTTCCTGCCTGGACTTCTATACTGACCCACTGGAGCTGTGAATCCTGGTTGTTGTTCCAGAGTGTTGTCCTCCGGATCCCTGTTGGGCTTTTTGTTGTCTTCTGTTGTCGCCCACCTGGGATTATATGTTTAGTCTGTATTGTCTGTCCTCCCCTTGTTTTCCTTTAGAGCTAGTGGTGCGGACTAGTGTTCCCACCGCCCTATTCACTATCTAGGGCTCATCTTAAGGAAAGCCAGGGTTTTAGGCACGTGATCGGTGTACGGGTGAGGAACCCGTCTAGGGCAGTCAGGCCAGTCAGGTGCCAGCCTCAAGGTGAGATGGGGTCACCACCTTTCCCTCTCCCTTGGACAGGGCCTTCCTCTTTCCCTCCCTCTGTGTCACGTATGTGATAGGCACGCCGGTCGTGATAAAATCATCATCTTCTTGCCCATATAAAGGGAACATCTGTACCCGTAAGCCTCTTGGAATAAGTCCCCTTCCTATATATTTATCCAAGGTGGCTTTATTCCACCAAAGTTTCATGCATCTGTGTAGCGCATTCCTCAGCTGTGCCCTCAGCTCCAAGGCACTCCTACCTCCTGGGTCTCCTACCTCCTGGGTCTCCTACCTCCTGTCACAGCTGATGCCTTGCCTTTCGTTTGGGACTGCATGAATTGGATGGATTGGGGGGGAGTTATGAGTGATATCCATATACGGACTCACTGCATAATTTGGCGTCCGCCTAACTGTACCACGGTCCTGCTCATTGCATATGTATGCACATATTTTGCATTTGCATCTAGTAATTTGGGGTTGTAGTTAATGGAGTATATTCAGACCAAGGTCTTGTTACCAGTGGGGTACCTCAGGGATCTGTTCTGGGACCCATATTGTTTAATATCTTTATCAGCGAAATTGCAGAAGGCCTCGATGGTAAGGTGTGTCTTTTTGCTGATGACACAAAGATTTTTAACAGGGTTGATGTTCCTGGAGGGATACACCAAATGGAAAAGGATTTAGGAAAACTAGAGTAATGGTCAAAAATCTGGCAACTAAAATTTAATGTGGATAAGTGCAAAATAATGCACCTGGGGCGTAAAAACCCAAGAGCAGAATATAAAATCAGTGATACAGTCCTAACCTCAGTATCTGAGGAAAGGGATTTAGGGGTCATTATTTCAGAAGACTTAAAGGTAGGCAGACAATATCATAGAGCAGCAGGAAATGCTAGCAGAATGCTTGGGTGTATAGGGAGAGGCATTACTAGTAGAAAGAGGGAGGTGCTCATGCAGCTCTACAGAGCACTAGTGAGACCTCATTTGGAGTATTGTGCTCAGTACTGGAGACAATATCTCCAGAAGGATATTGATACTTTGGAGAGAGTTCAGAGAAGAGCTACTAAACTGGTACATGGATTGCAGGATAAAACTTACCAGGAAAGATTAAAGGACCTTAATATGTATAGCTTGGAAGAAAGACGAGACAGAGGGGATATGATAGAAACTTTTAAATACATAAAGGGAATCAACAAGGTAAAAGAAGAGAGAATATTTAAAAGAAGAAAAACTGCTACAAGAGGACATAGTTTTAAATTAGCGGGGCAAAGGTTTAAAAGTAATATAAGGAAGTATTACTTTACTGAGAGAGTAGTGGATGCATGGAATAGCCTTCCTGCAGAAGTGGTAGCTGCAAATACAGTGAAGGAGTTTAAGCATGCATGGGATAGGCATAAGGCCATCCTTCATATAAGATAGGGCCAGGGGCTATCCATAGTACTTAGTATATTGGGCAGACTAGATGGGCCAAATGGTTCTTATCTGCCGACACATTCTATGTTTCTATGTTTCTATGTACCCCTATAGGGATGCACGACAAGTCACATATAGCACATGGGATCATGTATATATTATGTGGTGTTGATGTTTGATTGGCTATTTATTTATATATCTGGCCATGCAAACTTTTACAGTATATGTGTAACATCCCAGAGTTATGTTACTACACTCTTTTACCCCGCTACAACATGTTAAGTGTATTTGTACTGTCATCTTGTGTAATTTAACATCACATCCTCAATAATGCGCATTTTCTAAGCCTGTTACATGTATTTGCTGTAATTTCCATGTACACCAGCAGGTGGCAGCAATATGTCAGCAGGACCTTAGACAGTTTAGTGTTTCTAAACTGGAATAGTTTATTCCAGTTTAGCTCCCCCTCTTTGAGGAGGTATGGAATGTTTTACATCCTGCCTCATGGGGAGAAAAGGAAGTTAGAGTTAGTGTGCCAACTACCCCTGCTAGGGGAAGGCTGTGCAGATAGGAGCTCCCAGTTTTAGGGATCCCAACCCAGGATGGAGTCTCGGCTGAGACCAAAGATCACCATTCCCAGTCTGAGCCTTTAGCCTCAGCTGGTTGACAAGCAAGCAGCACCTCCTCAGCTAGTCAGTCCCATACACAGCAGAAGATAGACAGAGCAGAAGACAGATTCCTGCCATATTCTCCAGGCACATGATAGGACCAGAAGAGATATTGATCCCTGCCATATATTGCCAATACCTGCTGGGACCCAAGACTATTGCTGTATCACATATGGATTAATGCTGCCTCCAGTAAAGTTGAATTATATCCCAAGTCTGGATCTCATTCATTACTACCAAAACCCTCAATTACTCCTACTAGCAACACACTCATTTATTGCAAGTGAGCCAGTATCCAGGAGTCCAGCCGTACCAAGGTAGGAGACACCATTGACACTATACCTACAACTACACAGAGACATTACCCCACTCTAGCATTCCTTACCTGGTATGTGAGTTGCAACACCTTAAAGGGCCCTGTATTAGTGACCTGGGCACGCTGCAACTGGTGTCACGAACAAAAACAATAGACTTTTATATCCATATCCGGACCCACTGCATAATTTGGCGTCCGCCTAACTGTACCACGGTCCTGCTCATTGCATATGTATGCACATATTTGCATTTGCATCTAGTAATTTGGTGCTTTGTATCAAAAATGTTATTAATTTACATATGTCTTTTCACTATTCACTGCATGATCACGGAGCACTTTCACTTTGCACTTCATCACTTTTGATTTTGCACTTACTTTTATTAATTAATAAAATAAATTTATAATGGGTTGTATACTTTAGAAATTTTGTCATGTCTAATCACGTTTTGGTCCCGATTATGGGCAGTGCCATTTCTATAATCATATATATATATATATATATATATATATATGTACCCATTTCATTTTTAGATCACTACTTTACACTGCAGCACTTTCTTGAACAAGAGCAAGTAGAGCAATTGGACACAGGAGCATCATATACAGGAGCGTTATTTCATGGGCTATGTGTACATAATATTATCATTTATCACATTTTTATAGTGTTTTTTATATATTTTTCCATATCACTTGGACCAGCGAACCTCCTGGGACTTATATATATACATATGTTCTGTGGTACTGGTTTGCAGCGTTGTAGCCCAGATTCTTTCTTTTGGCCGGCTGAATTCACCCCCTGTGGCATCTGTATACCTGGAGAGGAGAGCCCTCTTGAGTGTTAGCTGCGGTATGACACCCATGGTGTGTACCTGTTTACACACTGCGGTTTCCGTGTGTGTACAGGATTGACACCAGGGTATGGTCTGTTGACACATTGGTTCACCTTGTTGTCACTACCTGTCTTGACCGCCACACTCTGTTTCTATACAGGTAGGATGCTTTAATACATCTTGGTATGTTGTCACACAGGTTATGGGTATTTTTCCAGCTCTAAAGATGGCGTTCTGTAACATAGATCGATACTGGGCATGCGCCGCCACCAGCCAGGGGTGTCTGGATGACGCAGTGATGTCGGCAGGCTTTGATGACGTCTCAAGTCCGGGATGAAGGTCACGCCGTGTCTATGTGCTGGAATGTTTACCATACTATATAGCCGCATGGAATGTGTCTCCAGGCGATGTCAAATATGTCCACATCTTTATGCTCCCACTCTGTTTTTTGCATTGCTTGCGGTACCGGACGCACGCATCGATCGGTCATGTGTGTCCGATCGATGCATGTGTCCCTGGATCCACATGAATTGTAATTTATAAATGCACTTGCAATGTGTAACTGTTTGCACTTTCCTATTATGGCATTGATTTGTTTTGTGAACACACCCGATGTGGGATGTGTCTTTAGGATTTACTCACGTGTTTGTAATTGTGTAGCCACCCCCTGGGTGTGCCTTTGTTAATTGATTCACCTATAAGTTTGTTTCTATTCACCTTGTATCTCTGCTTGAAAAAGGCTCATTCAGAGCCGAAACGTTGCACCGGATGGTTGAATAAAGGTATCCTTTTCTTTTCATCTTACTGGAGTGCTGTCCTTTTTCTGGATTCTACTTGTGGGGTGAGAAGTCTATACCCTAGGATCGTGCACCCTATTTTCATCTAATTACAGCCAGTGCTGCCATTTTTCCTTAATATATATATATATATATATCTATCTATATATATATATAAAATCATGCGCAATATGTGTATATGGGATGTAATATTGAATGGTGGATTGGATTTTATTCATTTATTTGTGTATATATATATATATATATATATATATATATATGTATGTACCTCCAGATGTTATTATACAATATATGAATGTATGTATGATTGCTGATATCTAATTGAATTGTATTAATTATGAATTTGATTGTTATAATATTATAACTCCAATATGCATTTGTACTTTAGGGGGCTCAATGAAGGTAGTTCGTCTCTCCTTCCCCATCCTCCGTCTCTGTAATTCCCTCCCCTTCTCCCCCTCCTCCGTCCTGCTATTGTAATCCTGAGGTGCTGATTTGAGCTTTATAGTTATGGTTATGAACATGTCCCGCTATTATGGAGCTGATCTAAGAGGGTTACTAGTAGTTGTTACGGTTTGGGATAGAATTTGAGTAGCCTTACTTGAGATGGCCGCTTGCTGTCGTCACCTTGATGTCATCTGTTACTATGGTCACCTAGTTCGGCATAGTATATGCTTATATGGATCCCGATCATGTGACGATAATGATCACATGAACATGTGCAGCTCACGCGAGAGGTTACTTCCTGGTTTTGTGTGGGCGGATGTGACGCCACAGGCCTTACTTTCTGGTTGTAGCATGGGCGGATGTGACGTCACCGGCGTATTAGCGTGGTATATGGCGTTTTGTGAGTGGTTGATCTCCCCAGCTGTAGGTCTATTTAAGAGTATGGTTTAGGCAGGATAGACATGCCCCTTGAAGAAGCCGAGCGAAACGCGCGTCAGGGTGCGCTCACCAAGGATCTAAAGGTTTGTCCCCCATTATACGTTTAATTTGTGGTTACTTGCTGTTTGTTGTTGTATGGGCTCCACATGGATACTGATCCAAGTAACCACCAATTGGCTCTGGGTGGCTCTGATACATTTATACTGACATCTTATACTATTTTCTATAATTGCCGCAACTTTCTTTACAAGGTATCACCTATATTATCATTATAATACACGCTCTCCTTTGGCTTGTGGAGGAGATGTAATATCTCCGCATGTACAGTGGGATGCGAAAGTTTTTTAAATCGTTGGTTGTTACGATAAAAAATGTCAGTTAAATATATCATATAGGAGACACACACAGTGATATTTGAGAAGTGAAATTAAGTTTATTGGATTTACAGAAAGTGTGCTATAATTGTTTAAACAAAATTAGGCAGGTGCATAAATTTGGGCACCACAAAAAAGAAATGAAATCAATATTTAGTAGATCCTCCTTTTGCAGAAATTACAGCCTCTAAACACTTCCTGTAGGTTCCAATGAGAGTCTGGATTCTGGTTGAAGGTATTTTGGACCATTCCACTTTACAAAACATCTTTAGTTTTTTCAGGTTTGATGGCTTCCGATATATTCACAGTTTGAACATAGTCCTGTTCGGGGATTCTATAGTGGAATGTGGTCATAAGAATTGGAGGTTCACAGTATTCCCAACATTCTAAAATATAACTTTTAATATTTTTATATAAAACAGTTTTTACACCCTTCAAAATATATTAATAATACAAGAAAAAGAGAAAATGAAAATCAGAAACTAGGGGCAGATGAGTCTTATAATATAGTGGTTCAGTAGAATTGATGTTGAATTGAACCTATGGGGGGCAGTATCCCTAAATCTGGCCCTGGTGTAGCAGCCCTGCCTAAATACGGAATAGCCGCCCCGATAGGGGCGATCCCGTCTCCCGTACCTCCTGGTGTCCCTTATTGTCCCTCTCAGGAGATGGATGTCTGATATATTAGGGGACCCTAGAAAGGATGTATCGGCTATTCTACACCACAGAACACAAAAACAGTTGATATAGATACCCAAAAATAGGTGACAACAAACACCCAATTACCAAGTGTGAACAAAAAGAAAGAGTCAAATGTCCAAAACCGTCCCTACGCGTTTCGCCTGGTTAGTGTCAGGCTCATCAGGGGACATATTTGACAATGATTATCTATCACCATATATAGTTACAAATATTATTATACTATAAATACAGATTTTGGTCTCTTTTTAATTTTATTTTTCTCTTTAAAGATAATCAAGATAAATTGATACATATAGCAACAAAACAACAAAAAAGGCCAAAGGTCGAGAACGTAATTCAATCAATTTGATAAAACGTTTGTTTTTAGTAAGAAAAAGTAGATAAATAGATACTAAGGTCTAGTTTTTAATAAACAAACCAATCGCATATCTCCTACTATAAATTGTGGCCTGACTGGGGTGTGCCAAATCATATATCTTGGTATACAGCCCAGTTTTATAAAACATCAGTGCCTGTATAATTATACCAGGCCGAAAAGTATAAAATGCAAGTAGATCGGACAATAGTGGTATAACAGAATATACTGGCTATAGATCAGTATTGCCAACTGAACCACATAAATATATATAACGTCACCAGATAAATATGTATCACTGAATGGTATAACGTATTATAGTGGTATCAAATGATGCAGTCAGTAATACTTGCGTGCCCCTTAAATGGCTAGATAGGAGGGTCAGCAGTGGTATCCGCAGGTTAGGTAGGTGATGACGATGGTAGCGTCATGGTGGCCCGATGGTGTCCGAGGAGAGACGGCCTGGAATAGACGGCGTTCCTGCCTTTTAAGCCTATGATTTCCGGGTCTTAGTCACATGACCGGCCCACGTGGGGGCGACGTCTGATGACGTATACTCCTAGTGTGTCAACCTCTGTGGGAGGGGAAACAGATAGCGTCTGGCACTGATATGGTTCTGATTCTGGATCTGACCCAATTAGTCAGTGAAGGATTGATGTACTGCTCCGAATGGTATGAAAGGATTGGCATACGTACGCCTTGAGAGATCACACACAGACTGTCACAGAGAAGTCAATGCTATGATGTTCCGTTTATTATTTAGATTACATGATTTTTTATAGCAGAAAAAGAGGAACTTTATGACTCGGCTAATTTGATCTCATTGTCACATTACTAAGTCCCATGATAACGTATCACATTATCACTCCATACTTTAGCAAAAGTCAGCATTATGTCAGCAATATGTCAGCAATTTCAATATCATAAAGTGATTAGTAAGGGATTATTAAGGGAGCTGGCTGCTACTTCAGGGGCCATTTTGTTAAGCAAACTGTTAGATATAATACAAGCAAGTATACATTTGATACTAGATATATGATTCCACAACAGTCCCCCCTTGTAGACTTGATTGTAGACTTGATTGTAGACTTTCCCTAAACCTAGCGAATCCCCTGGCATACCATTCGTATCCTCTTCACCCACAGTGGCGACAACTTATCCCTTGTGAATAAGTTCCCGATTGAGCGGACTTCTGGTAATACCCTGGGATTCATTTGTCCCTAATTCTCATCATCTCTTGGATCTTCAGGCCTGGGTAGAGGAGCTTCATCAGCGGGAGTTGGAGAAGGCGGGGGTGTCGGGAATGCAGGAATCACATCCACATCTATTGCGGTGCTAGCCATTTGTTCATAGAGAAGTAGTATGGTTTCCTCAGCAGGCTTCTTTCTGTTGGTGATGCGGTTAATGCAGGAAACAACAACTTTGATAAATATGTAGATTACCATCAATATTAGGGCTATCTGTAATATTCCCTGAATTATTCCCATCGTCCATCCACTAATTCCCTTGAACCAGTTACTGGGATTAAGGAATGAGAAAGTGTCAGACCACCATGTTGACTCATCTGCACTGTGAGCCTCTAGCCATTCATCACGTATCTCACTCATCTTTTCCAAACCAGCTTTTACCTGTAGATTACCTTGTGGATCGATATAATGGCAGCATGCAGTACCTACTACCTGACACATACCTCCATCCTTTGCAGTCAAATAGTCTAATACTAAAGTGTGTTGATTAGTGACTATGATGAGCTGATTCTGAACAACATTAGATGTATTCATCAGTTTCATAATTTCCCAAATCTGATCATCCAAGTAGTCGGTAGCCATTACTAGCTTGTCATATGTTTGTGTAAGCATAGGATAGATTAATAGAGTACTAAAGAACTTGTTGGCACCACTCATTTCTACAAGATGGGGTTTTCCATTTGGTCTAGGAATGTTATCTGCGGCTCTTTTATATAAGGTGTGTTTGGGGATGGCATTGACATTTAATTTTCCATGAGGCAGTGTAAAAGTGGCTGGTGTGAGCCTAGCAATTGTACATAAACCTTTGAAATCCGAAGGGAGCCATTTATATGCCCTGTGTCCACATACTAGGTATATATTTTTTTGGGACCGAAACCACTGTACTATTGAACAAACGAGTGATTAAGTGGGCTAATTTGATACCTTCTGCTAGTTTTTGCCCCTTTTCTTGACCCTCTGTGGTTTTACTAGTTATCCCTATTGTCAAGTCCTTTATACTGCGCCGGGCGCAGGCCAGATCACCACTTGCTTCAGCATATATACCAATGCACTGTACTGGACTGTCTGGGTTGGAATCATTGCAGCCTGATCTGTTATGGGAACTGAAAACCATACCATGGGTTTGTACCTGTAGGCAGTAACAGTGGGTCCAATTTGGGAAGCAGGATACATTGCTCCACATATAGTCATTCCAGGGCATATTGCTATTCTGAGCTGAGGGTCCTGTTCTGTTTATCATTAGCCATGGGGACCCATCCCATGCTACTACTATTAGGGAAGCTTTTCTGTTGCCATTTTTGGTATTAACCTCTTTTATGCTAGAAAGGAAAACAGCTGATCCTGCCAAATCTTTTATCTCTTGGAAGGTTAGGGGCACAGCTAAATAAGGCATAGCTCTAGCATTTACTGGGCCATGTGTACATATCCAACAATCTTTTAGTGAAGAGGTGGTGGTGTCAGAATCACCTTCCTTCAGGCTTTTATACAACACTTGATGATGTTTGACAAACTTATTGTCCCACCCGTCATCATCCATTTCTGCCGGGGGAGGAATGTATGCACTGGTGAGTGTCACCAGTGCTAGCAGATAAAAGAAAATCACTTTGTTATTTCTGAATCTGGCGGGTTCCTTATCCTTTTGCAGTGAGAGGCGTGGATCCAGGTGGATCTCCCTTCGAGCTTTACAGAAGTTGGAGTGGTCAGTAGTACTTGGTAAGGCCCCTCGAAGCGTGGTTCTAAGGTACTTCTGACGTGCTTCTTGACCACTACCCACTCTCCTGGTTTCAGAGTGTGGCTGCCTTCTAGGGAGTCAGGATCTGGAATGGAAGAAAAGACTTGTACATGGATGTTAGACAACTGTTTGCTCAAAGCTATCACATACTTTGCAACAGATTCATAATGCATTTGCAACTGTTGAGGGAAGTACAGCCCCATCCGGGGTCCCGACCCAAACAATATCTCATGTGGAGTCAGCTTATGGGGAGGTTTGGGAGTGTGTCTGACTGCAAAGAGTGCTATTGGTAAACACTGAACCCAATTGAGCCCTGTCTCCCTAGTCATTTTCAGCATTTTTGACTTTAATACCCCATTCAGTCTCTCGACTTTGCCGCTACTTTGGGGTCTGTAAGGGGTGTGGAATGCCAGGTGTGACCCTACCATCTTCCAGACCTCTTGGGTTAGGTTAGCAGTGAATGCTGGGCCCTGATCACTCTCAATGACCTCAGGTACCCCGTACCTACAGACAGTTTCCTGTATCAATTTTTTAGCAGTAGTTGTTGCTGTCTGATTCCTGACGGGGTAGGCTTCTGGCCACCCAGAGAACATGTCTACCACTACTAACACGTATTGAAACCCTTGGCACATTGGCATCTGGATATGATCAATCTGGATCCTCTGGAAGGGGTATGAGGCTTTTGGGAGACATTTTTTGGGCGTGGGCTCAGTCCTACCTGGATTGCATTGGGCACAGATTAAACATGACTGGACATATTTCACTAGTACAGGAGTGATTCCTGGGGCTACCCATATTTTATCGATGAGTTCTTTCATTATTGTCTTAGATTGATGAGTGGGCCCATGGGCCACAGAGGCTATTACAGGATAGAGTGCTCTAGGCAAGCACACTTTCTTCCCTTGTGTCCAAAGTCCGGATTCTTCTTCCAGGGCTGACTCCTTTAGCCAGGTTTCCTTTTCTGAGCGGGTGGCTTGCTTCTGCATCTGTTTCAGTAGTTCCCATGATACTTCTTGTTGCTTGACATCCGGTTGTGCTAACATGATTTTATCTGGCTGTGCTCTTTCCTCTTCCATTGCTGCCTGTTTGGCTGCTTGGTCAGCCAATGCATTTCCTTTGGCTTCTGGTGTGTCAGCACGGGTATGTGCCTTT
Organism: Bufo gargarizans; assembly: GCF_014858855.1. NCBI lineage: Eukaryota > Metazoa > Chordata > Amphibia > Anura > Bufonidae > Bufo > Bufo gargarizans. The sequence goes on from NC_058084.1 coordinate 240,338,240, forward strand.
ACTTTGATTACTGCTACTTTGGTGGGCAGGAGTACTGCAGTCATCAAAGCCTCCACTGCTAAAGCATGTTTAATTGGGGTTCCTGCTGCTGTAATGTAATCTCTGGCCTTCCATATTATTCCGAAATCATGAACTACTCCAAAAGCATATCTGGAGTCTGTGTAGATGTTAGCAGTGGAGTCTTTTGCTATGAGGCAGGCCTCAGTAAGAGCTATGAGTTCAGCCTCTTGTGCTGACTGGTCTGGGCGCAATTGCCTTGCACACAGTACTTCATACTCACTAGTAACTGCCATGCCTGTATGGAATTTCCCTTTGTCATCGGCATACCTTGAACCGTCTACAAAGAGTGTCCAGTATGGGTTTTGCAAAGGAGTATCCTGTATTGATGGTGGAGTTCCTACTTCAGCTTCCATCATTGTAATGCAATCATGTTCTTGTTCTTTGTAAAGAGAGTCGGTTGAGGCCCATAGTTCTTCTTCCTGAAGATCTTCTTCAGCACGTAGATCAATAAAATCTTCAGAATCTCCATCTGCAGTACACTCCCCCCTTGGGAGAGGAAGGAGTGCAGCAGGATTGAGGATGTGGCATCTCTGGATGGTGACATTATCTGGCAGAAGCAGACTACACTGGAGCCTGAGGTGGCGTTGTGCAGTGAGGTGTTTAGGTTGTGTTTGTTGCAGGATAGCTGAGATGTCATGGGGAGCCATGATGGTGAGTGGGTGTCCCAGGACGATGTCAGCGGTAGCGTTCAGGAGAGAACTAGCAGCATGAACGGCCCTGACACAGGAAGGGGTGGCTCTGGCTACAGGGTCTAGACGTTTTGAGAAGTAGCCTAGAGGTCTACTACGACCCCCATGGCTCTGGGTGAGTACTCCAGTGGCATGACCCTGACGTTCCATGACATAAAGGCGAAAGGGAAGCTGATAGTTAGGGATGCCAAGAGCTGGGGCAGTGACAATGATTTGTTTGAGAGATTGGAATGCTTTTATGGCTTCTGCAGTCATTTGGAAAGGGACAGTAGCAATACGGGGTATGCAATCAAACAGTGGCTGCATCAGAACGGATGCATCAGGGATCCATGGTCTACAGTATGAAATTAGTCCCAGAAAGGTTTGCAGTTGGTGAGGGGTATCTGGCAGTGGGATGTCTGAGACTGCTTTTTTCCTGGCATCCGTAAGATGTTTACTGCCTTGTGAGATACAGTGACCTAGGAAAACAACTTTTGGAAGACACAATTGTAATTTAGAACGTGAGACTCTGCACCCAGCATCCGCCAGGTAGGCAAGAAGTGAGGCAGATGAGTTCAGGCAGACGGGGTGTGAGTCAGCACAGAGGAGTAAATCATCGACATATTGTAAGAGTTCCACCTCTGGGTGATCTGCTTGCCATGGTTGTAAGATGGATGCCATTGCTTTGCTAAAGCAGGAAGGACTATTATGAGCTCCTTGAGGCAACACCGTCCAGGTGTATTGTTTTCCATCATGTGTAAAAGCAAAGAGAAATTGGGAGTCTTCATGTAATGGGACAGAGAAAAAGGCATTAGCTAGATCAATGACAGTAAAGATAGCAGCCACAGGAGGAATGCTAGCAAGCAAAGTGTGGGGATTTGGTACAATGGGGGTTTCAAAGACCGTAGCCTCATTAATTGCTCTGAGGTCTTGTACCATGCGATATACAGGAGGTTGTCCCTTCACACTCTTCTTTTTAATTGGGTATAAGGGAGTGTTACATGGTGAGGTGGTAATTTTAATAGCTCCATTTGCAAGAAGAGCCTGTATCTGGAGGGTGATAGCATCTCTCTGGGAAATGGAGAGAGGGTATTGTGCTTTATATGGCAGTAAGTTAGGATTCTTCAAGGTTACAGTGACTGGCGGGACTTTGAGACGCCCAATGTCTTGGGGACCTTTGGTCCAAAGGGTATCAGGGATGAGGTGCAAAATGCTTTGCAGCGAATCCCCTTGTTCATGTGATTCAAGTGACTGGGATTTTAATGCCATTTGGAGGCAGGTTTCTTCAGGACTCAATGCCGTACCTAAAACAACTGTACCATTTTCCTTGAACTGGATGTTGGCACGTATTTTCTGAAGAAAATCTGAGCCTAATAGGTTATAAGGACATGTCTGGCTTACAACAAATTGTGACATTACTCCAGTGGGCAGATGTAACTGTGGAGATTGGCTTTGGGACTTAGTGGAGGGAGTAATCAAGAGAGGCTTAGTAACAGGGTTGTGCTGGGTGACCCCTTCTAAACCAGAGCAGGGTAAATGCATATCTGTGAGCCAGGAAGGGAGTATGGCGGTCTCACATAACACACTGCGGGCTGCACCAGTGTCTACAAGGAATGAGAGTTCCTTCCCTGCCACATCGAGGGTGATTCGAGGGGCGGGGCCTGCAGGAGGGGCAGAGACTGCCATACATGGGGTGTCCCCTCCCAGCAACACTGGTTTGCCAACGTCCTAGTAGGATGGAGCTGGCCACGGAGGAGGAGCGACAGTTTCTCTTAATGTGCCCTGGTTTGCCGCACCCATAACAGACACGGGGTGGGGGTCTTTCCTCTCCTCCTTCTCCCGTCATGACTGCCATGACTGATATGCGGGATTTCTTTGTACTACTCTCCAGCCCTTTTGCAACTTGTTCTAAAATTTCTAATGTTAATGATTTCCATTCTGGGCGACAGGTTACAAGAGCTTTGTTCAGATCTGGCCTAAGGCCATCTACAAATGACCGTGCTAGGAGTCTTAGGTGCACAGGTTCATTTGGACTGAATCCCATATCTTTATAGTTTTGTTTAACTCTTTGTACAAACTTTTCTACTGACTCTGCTTTATCCTGTATCATGTCTTGCAGGGTTGTGGACTGCTCTGCTAGTCTGTCTTTCGCCCACTTATATAATTGCTGAATGAAATCACGGCCAGATTCTGAATCACGAGTGTCATAATTTGCTCCAGGGAGTTCTGGTTGGCGTATGTGATCCATTATAAGTGAAGAAAATTCACCAGTTTTATTTTGTACAATACTTTGCAAGTCTGACCAAGTACACCCGTAGGTTTGATATACTTGTGCCAATTTTCTGTAAAAGGGCATAGGGTGAGTATCTGGGTCAGGCATGAGGTTCACTATGGTGAACAACTGCTGGGGGGTAAAGGACACATACTTAGGTGGCCCGACTGGGCGAGTGTTCAAGTATATTTCCCTTAAGGCTTCAAGATTTCCTTGTCCTATGTTATGGATCTCTCTTTGCAGCTCTGTAATTTGGTTTTGAAAAGACTCATTCATTGCTCTTGCTGCACCCTGCTGGCTACTTAGGGTAATGTCAGAAAATTGTCCAAGGTGCGGTGGGCTGCGATATCCCGGGGTTTGTGCTGCAGCACCAGGTGCATAGTCCACTGTCTGCTGTGAGTCTTCCCCTGCATCTTCCTTTTGTTTCTCCCCATCCTCATCTTCCTGATCTACAGCACCACTACCTCCTACCATTATATGAGCTGGAGCTATGGGCTGACTGGGTAGCATGTAGGTGCCGTCAGGATTTACAAGTGGGTATATAGTAGTGACTTGTGGCATGACAGAAAGAGCTGGGTTTGGGGAGATTACAAGTCCAGCCTTGGGCGTTGGCTGAGGACAAGATGGCGTCATTGCTGGGACTGGTGAGACGTGCTGGGGGGCTAAAAGAGCATGATTATGTGGGCGTGGAGCACCACAGGCTAAGCACGTATCACGGGGGGCAGGGTTCTGCTGACCACAATGTGTACAAGTCCAACTTCCCCTTTTTCTTTCAGCTGCGCCATTGTAGGGCGGTGGCTGTTCCTGTACTAAGACTGGGCCAGGCCGATAGTAATGGAGTCCTGATTTTTCATCAAACATTGCTTCTCCTTTTGTCTGTTCAAATTCTTTGCTACAGTCCAGCCATACCCTAACGGTATCTATCAACTTATCATCATTCAATTTGCCTCTCTTCTCAGTCAACAATGTCTGCCATATAGCAGAACACAATACACCTCCTTTTGCAATACCATAACTCTTTTCTAACTTGCTTAATCCTTTAACATAACCTTTTCCTCTCCGGTCCGCCACGTACTGTTCAGGTGAACAATAGCCCTTCGGGACACTATTTCGGTTACCCATTTTTTTCAAAACACCACGTTCTGGAGCCTTCAACACGTTCTGGAGCCTTCACTTACTGTCTCTGATAGTTGGATTAGCACAGACACTGACAAACAAACACCTTGAGCTTGAGATTAACACACCACTGGGTTATCAGCAAGCTGTCTCCTTCCCTTCTACTATTTCTTGGGGTCACACACCGGGGTTACCCCTCAATGTAGGCACTTTAGGAGACTTCTATTGTTCTGTCAGTCTATGCCTCTCCTTTCTCCCAGAGAAACCAACCATACACAAAAAAATAATAAAACACAATACATCAAGCTTATCAATACAATGGGGTTCTTACTTTCATGCCCCTGAGGATGCCTCACTGTCGGTGCACCCCTCCCTAGAACAAATATGGATAGACTAAGCCAAGGGACACAGAATAGGTAAGATGAATATATTTTCTCACCTCTTATTACGGGCTGCGCAGTCCCGGTGTCCGTTGGCTTGTCTCTCTGGGTCCAGTCTCTGGGGGTACGCCAGCAGGAGGTCCAATCCTCAGGCCCCACGTCGTTTGGCGCCAACTGATATGGTTCTGATTCTGGATCTGACCCAATTAGTCAGTGAAGGATTGATGTACTGCTCCGAATGGTATGAAAGGATTGGCATACGTACGCCTTGAGAGATCACACACAGACTGTCACAGAGAAGTCAATGCTATGATGTTCCGTTTATTATTTAGATTACATGATTTTTTATAGCAGAAAAAGAGGAACTTTATGACTCGGCTAATTTGATCTCATTGTCACATTACTAAGTCCCATGATAACGTATCACATTATCACTCCATACTTTAGCAAAAGTCAGCATTATGTCAGCAATATGTCAGCAATTTCAATATCATAAAGTGATTAGTAAGGGATTATTAAGGGAGCTGGCTGCTACTTCAGGGGCCATTTTGTTAAGCAAACTGTTAGATATAATACAAGCAAGTATACATTTGATACTAGATATATGATTCCACAACAGCAACAGACGCATCCGCATGACTGCTGCGCCGATCATGTGATATACTCCTAGTGTGTCAACCTCTGTGGGAGGGGAAACAGATAGCGTCTGGCAACAGACGCATCCGCATGACTGCTGCGCCGATCATGTGATACCTCCAGCCGTTCCTGATCACATGACTCAATCAATCACTGACATCCTCAACTGGTTAATGAGGAGAGGCCAAGTGAGATCGATGGCTAAGGAGCACTGTTGTAAATATATTTTATTCTATTTGTAGCCACATATTCAATAAGATTAGATAATAGTATCCAATTAAAGGGATAACTAATTACAGACACCAGGCCAATAGTTTCCATATGGCCAATTTGAATTGTTGAAGGGTGATTAGCTGAAGTATATAATCAGGGCCATAAGTACATAGATTAACCCTCCGATTGATAAATATTAAGATATAAGGGATATGATGATCCCAAACGATACATTGGACGACTAAATAAAACACGCATAGTCTATACACTCATTTAATCCAGCTGGTGTGACAGTATTTAACCTAAATATCAACCTTGATTCTTTTTGTTTCAACAGTTTGTCCAGGTCCCCACCTCTTTTGGATATTTTTATAACCTCAATCATCGAGAAATGTATGGTTTTGATGGATCCGGCATGTCTGCTCCATACATGTCTAGATATTGGTTTATCCCGTTTATTACGTATGTCCCCGATATGCTCAAGGATACGTTTTTTAAAACCCTTTTCGTTTTCCCTATATATTTTAGTCCGCAGTCACATTGAGCCATATATATGACTCCAGATGTGTTACAGTTAGCAAAGTTACGGGCATGAAATCTTCGATCTCCCGTACTATTAGAAAACGTTTTCCCTAAAGTTATAAATGTGCAGGCCTTGCATTTGCCACATTTATATGTGCCCACCTGTCTATTGGACAACCAAGTGGTCTTTTCTGGGGGCTCAAAGTGACTGTGGACTAAAGTGTCGCCAACATTGCGTCCACGTCTGAAGGTAATGGCCGCATTTTCAGGTAATACTTGTGTTAAATCGGGGTCTGTCTTGAGTAAAGACCAATACCGGTTTAAAATCGCTCGAACCTGTCTGGACTCGGAATCATAGGTACCAACAATCCTTATTAGATCTTGAGGATTTGTTATCTTAGTTTGTGCATGTAATAAAGCGGTGCGATCCTTTGATTTGGCCCAGTCCCATGCTTTATATAAGCAAGGGCTAGGGTACCCCCTCTGTTTAAAACGGTCAAAAAGTTTTGATGCTTCATGTGTAAAGTTTTTATTGTCTGAGCAATTTCTGCGAACTCTTAAAAATTGCCCCTTAGGGATGCCCCTCTTAAGGGGGATGGGGTGGAAGCTCTCCCAGCGTAAAAGACTGTTGGTCGAAGTTTTTTTCCTAAAGAGCGTTGTTTTGATGTTGTTATGTTCGTCCCTCTCTAGACATACATCCAAAAAATGTATACTGTTACGGTGTATTTCAGATGTAAAAAACAGTCCAATATGATTGGAATTAAGTATGTCCATAAATTGCTGAAATTCATCAGCTGTCCCAGACCATAAGAGAAAAATATCGTCTATGAATCTGGACCAGAGTGTAATAAATCTGGTCCAAGATATCATAGATTCAGAAAACACGACCGTGTCCTCCCACCAGCCCAGGAGTAGGTTAGCATACGTCGGCGCACATGGGCTACCCATCGCGGTACCCCTGAGCTGGTGGTAGAAGCGGTCGTCAAAAATAAAATAATTGTGTGTCAATATGAAATTAAGAAGTTGGAGGATGAACTGATTATGTCGGTGTAAATCCACAGATCTGAAGTCCAAAAAATATTTAACTGCTGACAGGCCTTTATTATGAGGGATAGAGGTGTAAAGGGCTTCTACATCGATAGACGCAAACCAAACGTCAGACTCTATAGCGACACCCTCAACTCTTTGCAGTAGATCAGTCGTATCCCGTAGATACGAGGGAAGTGTAGATACAAAGGGGCGTAGAACTTTATCGATATATACACCGGCATGGTGAGTAAGACTCTCGATCCCAGATACTATGGGGCGTCCTTTCAGGGGACAGATGCCCTTGTGTATTTTTGGAAGCCCATAAAAAGTTGCTGTTCTTGGGGTAGTAGGTAGTAGATATTCAAATTCTTTACGGTCAATACACTTATTCTCCAAACCCTCTTGTAGTATCTGAGATAGTTCTGTCTGGAATCTATCAGTCGGATCCACCCTCAAAATGGCATAATTCTTTTTATCTAAAACCAAGGAGAGACACATGTCTCTATATTGTTGTAATGAAAGGACAACAATGTTCCCCCCCTTGTCTGATGATTTAATAATGATATCCCTATTTTGGCTCAAATTTTGTAATGCAATCATTTCTGCCGGAGTGTAATTTTTTTGTAGTGGTGGTATAAGCTATTTTTTCCAAGTCCCGTGTGACTGATTTTAAGAAAATGTCTATATTTGCGTCATTCAATGTTTTTGGTGGCATCTTGACACTTTTATTTTTTAGAGTAGTGAAGGGACCCTGACCCGTACGTCGTTCACCTTCCTCTAAGAGGTGTACGAGGGTGTCAATGCCCTCAAGATCGCTTATTTCTACCCCTAGGTCTAGGCATCTCTGTTTATCTAATGATGTAAAAATCTTATGCCAGCGTAATTTCCTGGCAAAGAGTTGTATATCTTTAATCCAGTCGAAGCAGTTAAATCTCGTAGTTGGTACATAAGTGAGTCCCTTTCTTAATATAGACATCTCATCCTCCGACAGCACTTTCCCTGATAAGTTTATGATTAGGGAGTCATCTGTGGATAGACGATCTATTTTTTGTGGGTATAAGACTGGGTGGGTACACGATCCCTTAGCGAGTAGGTGTTCGATTGGGTTTGATCTAAAAAAGGTACAGTTGTAGTCGTGGAGGGAGGTAATGATGTTGGTAAAGGATAGGAGGAAGATGGCCCAGAAGTATACACTTCTTGTTCTGATTGTTCCTGATTTAGCCTTTCCCTGTCCCCTTGTCCTCCTCTGTTTCGGGGTCCTCATGATTTAGAGGTTTGACCACCGGTGAAGGACTCGTCCCTCCAATTGGACCTGGGGGCTGAATATCTATTACGTCCCCTATAGCGACCTCTGCCTCTCCAATTAGATCTTGGGTTGGGGTATTGTGGTCGATGGGTGGAGGATTCTGGATCTGAACTTTCTGGTTCAGACACTGATGTATCAGTAATTGAGCCCCTCTGACCCACACTTGTAGTAATATATGCTGTATTGTTTTTAAATTCCGTTAGATCATTAGTAAATTGTCCGTGTTTCCTTTCCACTAGACTAGTTCTAAATTTTTCGATATTATTTTGTAGCTCTAGTTCTTTCTTAGAGAACTCGGTATGGTCTTTGAATTTCAATGCTGTCTCTGTTGACGCAGTTTTTTTCTTTTCTATTTGTTCAATGTTAATTTTTTCTTGTTCCAACAGTAGTCTCATAAATCTAATAGAGCTAGCTGTAGCTTCAGTTTCCCATTTAGTCAGCAGATCAGGAGTGCTGATCCGGGCCGCTGGTCGTATATAGATTCTGAGGCCTCTTGGGACAATGGAGTTTTTTATGTAGTTTTCTAGGGATTGAATTTCCCACCATGTCTTGATATATTCCTTGTGGAATACTAGTTACTAGTAGTTGTTACGGTTTGGGATAGAATTTGAGTAGCCTTACTTGAGATGGCCACTCGCTGTCGTCACCTTGATGTCATCTGTTACTATGGTCACCTAGTTCGGCATAGTATATGCTTATATGGATCCCGATCATGTGACGATAATGATCACATGAACATGTGCAGCTCACGCGAGAGGTTACTTCCTGGTTTTGTGTGGGTGGATGTGACGCCACAGGCCTTACTTTCTGGTTGTAGCATGGGCGGATGCGACGTCACCGGCGTATTAGCGTGGTATATGGCGTTTTGTGAGTGGTTGATCTCCCCAGCTGTAGGTCTATTTAAGAGTATGGTTTAGGCAGGATAGACATGCCCCTTGAAGAAGCCGAGCGAAACGCGCGTCAGGGTGCGCTCACCAAGGATCTAAAGGTTTGTCCCCCATTATACGTTTAATTTGTGGTTACTTGCTGTTTGTTGTTGTATGGGCTCCACATGGATACTGATCCAAGTAACCACCAATTGGCTCTGGGTGGCTCTGATACATTTATACTGACATCTTATACTATTTTCTATAATTGCCGCAACTTTCTTTACAAGGTATCACCTATATTATCATTATAATACACTCTCTCCTTTGGCTTGTGGAGGAGATGTAATATCTCCGCATGTACAGTGGGATGCGAAAGTTTTTTAAATCGTTGGTTGTTACGATAAAAAATGTCAGTTAAATATATCATATAGGAGACACACACAGTGATATTTGAGAAGTGAAATTAAGTTTATTGGATTTACAGAAAGTGTGCTATAATTGTTTAAACAAAATTAGGCAGGTGCATAAATTTGGGCACCACAAAAAAGAAATGAAATCAATATTTAGTAGATCCTCCTTTTGCAGAAATTACAGCCTCTAAATACTTCCTGTAGGTTCCAATGAGAGTCTGGATTCTGGTTGAAGGTATTTTGGACCATTCCACTTTACAAAACATCTTTAGTTTTTTCAGGTTTGATGGCTTCCGAGCATGGACAGCTCTCTTTAAGTCACACCACCGATTTTCAATTATATTCAGGTCTGGGGAATGAGATAGCCATTCCAGAACGTTGTACTTGTTCCTCTACATAAATGCCTTAGTTGATTTTGAGCAGTGTTTAGGGTCGCTGTCTTGTTGAAAGATCCAGCCCCGGCGCAGCTTCGGCTTTGTCACTGATTCCTGGACATTGGTCTCCAGAATCTGCTGATACAGAGTGGAATCCATGCGTCCCTCAACTTTGACAAGATCCCTGCACTGGCCACACAGCCCAAACAGCATGATGGAACCACCACCATATTTTGCTGTAGGTAGCGGGTGTTTTTCTTTGAATACTGTGTTCTTTTTCCTCCATGCATAACGCCCCTTGTTATGGCCAAATAACTAAATTTTAGTTTCATCAGTCCACAGCACCTTATTCCAAAATGAAGCTGGCTTGTCCAAATGTGCTTTAGCCCACCTCAAGCGGCACTTTTTGTGCTGTGGGCGGAGAAAATGCAGGTTTCCTCTGCATCACTCTCGCATACAGCATCTCCTTGTGTAAAGTGCGCCAAATGGTTGAACGATGCACAGTGACCCAATCTGCAGCAAGATGATGCTGTAGGTCTTTGGTGCTGGTCTGTGGGTTGACTCTGAATGTTCTCACCATTCTTCGCTTCTGTCTATCTGAGATTTTTCTTGGTCTGCCACTTCGAGCCTTAACTTGAACTGAGCCTGTGGTCTTCCATTTTCTCAATATGTTCCTAACTGTGGAAAAAGACAGCGGAAATCTCTGAGACAGCTTTCTGTATCCTTCCCCTAAACCATGATGGTGATCAATCTTTGTCTTCAGGTCATTTGAGTTGTTTTGAGACCACCATGTTGCTACTCATCAGAAAAAATTAAAAGAGGAGCGAAACCTACAATTGACCCCCTTAAATACTCTTTCTCATAATTGGATTCACCTGTGTATGTAGGTCAGGGGTCACGGAGCTTACCAAGCCAATTTGAGTTCCAATAATTAGTTCTAAAGGCTAAAGGCTTTGGAATCAATAAAATGACAACAGTGCCCAAATTTCTGCACCTGCCTAATTTTGTTTAAACAATTATAGCATACTTTTTGTAAATCCAATAAACTTCATTTCACTTTTTAAATATCACTGTGTGTGTCTCCTATATGATATATTTAACTGACATTTTTTATCATAACAACCAACGATTTATACAAGAAAATCATGACGATTAACAAGGTTGCCCAAACTTTCGCATCCCACTGTATATTATTGGCAAGCCATTAGGAGGAGTGTTGGAAAGGGGGTACATTTATCCTTTGTTTCTTTGGTGTGCCACTCATTCTCAGCGCTACTGCATTACTGCTATTTATATTATATTAATGATTACTAATTTTGTTGTCTTTTATGATAATATTTAATAAAAATCTATTATTAATGTATATGTATGTTCTCGTCTGTTGGGTTTAATCTGTAACATAGCCAAGACGGATCCGTCATGAACTAAATTGAAAGTCAATAGGGGACGGATCTGTTTTCTATTTTGCCAGATTGTGTCAGAGAAAACGGATTCGTCCTGGCACACAATGTAATTCAATGGGGATGGATCAGTTTTGGCTCAGTTTCGTCAAGCGGACAGCAAAACGCTGCAACATAATATCTTTATTCTCTGGGTCAGTACAATTACAGTGATACCAAATACATATAGTTTTTTAAAAGGAAGAATTTTTTTTTGCATCGCCGCTTCCCAAGAACCATAACTTTTTAATTTTTCTTTCTATGGAGTTGTGTGAGGCAGTGGCGTACCTACCATATAGGCAGACTACGCAGCTGCTATGGGTCCTGTGAGGAAGAGGGGCCGCAGTGGAGGAGAGTCCCCGCCCCCATCTATCTTTCTAACTGTCTCCTGTCTACTAGCTCTGCCTCCCGCCTGCTAGCTCCGCCTCCCGCCTGATTCCTCTGGGTTGCCACAACCCCACCAGTAATGAAGTAAGTGACGACTTGTAGGTGAGGACAGTGCAGAGGTGTATGTGTGTGGAGGAAGGGGGGGGGGGGGTCACTCAGCTTTCCCAGACTATTCCTCTACACATATGCCATTCAGAACAGGAGGAAAGCTGGTTGTCGCTACGTTATATAATGTGACTCAGCTTTCCTGATGTCCTGCATGGCACAAGTGCAGAGGCATGAGAAGATATGAGGATAGGTGGGAGTTGTGTTACTCAGCTTTCTCATGTCTCTCCACATGTGCCATGCAGGACAGTAGAAAAGCTGCGATTACATCATGTTATGTCACTCAGATTTCCTGCTATCCTGCAAGGCATAAATGCAGATAATAAGGCTACTTTCACACTTGCGGCAGTGTGATCCGGCTTCGGAACTGCCCACCCGATCCGTAGATTTTTATGTGACTTAAAGCATTAGTGAGACGGATCTGGATGCGGATCCTTCTCACAAATGCATTGCAAGAACGGATCCGTCTCTCCGCTTGTCATGTGGACAGACGGATCCGTCTTGTATTTTTATTTTTTTTACATTTTTACCGGTCTGCACATGCGCAGGCCGGAGGGACGGATCCGGATTGGACTAATGCACACTGGCTTAATAATATGCACTGACTGAGTCAGGTGTAAATGGTAGTTAAGAGTTTTTGTTCATGACGCCAATTGCAGCGTGCACAGGATACAGTCTCAGGGATGTTGCAACTCACGTACCAGGTGAGGAATGCCAGAGTGGTATAATGTCTCTGTGTAGCAGTAGTAATAGTGTCAAAGGTGTCTCCTACCTTGGTACGGCTGGACTCCTGGATCCTGGCTCACTTGCAATAAATTAGTGTTGCTAGTAGGAGTAATTGAGGGTTTTAGTAGCAGTAAATGAGATCCAGACTTGTAATATAATTCAACTTGTCTTTACTGGAGGCAGCATTAATCCATAGGAGTTACAGCAATAGTCTTGGGTCCCAGCAGGTATTGGCAATGTATGGCAGGGATCACTATCTCTTCTGCTTCTATCATATGCCTGGAGAATATGGCAGGAATCTGTCTTCTGTTCTGGCTATCTTCTGCTGTGTATGGGACTGACTAGCTGAGGAGGAATTTGGATTATCCTGGTCTCTGGATAGTTACTCACAGTTAGCTCACAGGGAATGGCTCCTCCAGGAGGTCTGGAGGTGGCTGCCTGCTTGTCAACCAACTGAGGCTGAAGGACTCAGACTGGGAATGAAGAACTTTGGTCTCAACCGAGACAAGGTCCTGGCTTGGGATCCCTATTTCTGGGAGCTCCTACCAGCACAGCCTTCCCCAAGCAGGGGTAGCTGGCACACTAACACTAATTTCCTTTAATCCCCATGAGGCAGGATGAGGGAACATTCCACACCTCCTCAAAGAGGGGGGTGGCTAAACTGGAATAAACTATTCCAGTTTAGAAACACTAAACTGACACTAAGGTCCTGCTGACACGTTGCTGACACCTGCTGGTGTACATGGAAAAATTACAGCAAATACATGTAACAGGCTTAGAAAATGCACATTATTGAGGATGTGATATTAAATTACACAAGATGACAGTACAAATACACTTAACAGGTTGTAGCGGGGTAAAAGTGTTTTGTAACATAACTCTGGGATGTTACACTAATACATTCCTATGGGGAATAATGCTGGATCCGGCATTCAGGCTAGTTTTTATCTTTTGCCTGATCAGTCAAAACGACTGAACTGAAGACATCCTGATGCATCCTGAACAGATTACTCTCCATTCAGAATGCATGGGGATAAAACTGATCAGTTATTTTCCGGTATAGAGCCCCAGGACGGAACTCTATGCCGGTACAGCTGGAGGGCCGCAGTTTGAGGATGCCTGTTGTAGAGCAAAATACTGTTGCATGAGGTGGAGCAGGTCGAGACTTTAGGGAGGGTAGTGAGAGGAGCCAGGGTGTATAGTGGGAGGGACTAGGAACGGGCATGGGGGCCCAATCTAAAATCTTGCTATGGGGCCCAATGATTTCTATGTACGCTCCTGGTGTGAGGGCTTGATTTTTTTGCGGGATGACGTGTAGTTTTGGATTAAATTACACTTTTTTCTCCATATCCTGTCGGCAGTGGCGACTCTAGGAACAATATATAGAGGGGGCACATAAGATACCACATTCAAAAATGGAGGGGCACAAATAATTTTCACCACTTAATCATACTACTGAAAAAAACCGAAATAAGTATATATGAATAAGATTACAAAATACGAGAGTATTGCTGTATGCAGGGATACCATTTTATTGTACTAACCTAATACTTAAAAGAAAGCTTTCAAGAGCTTTGCTTTCTTCCTCGGTATTGCTTCAGACCTGAGAAAGAGAGAAGCACTCTTGAAAACTTTTCTTTATAGTTTAAAGCAGTTTCAGAAAACACCAGGGCTGTGTAAATAATCCCATATGTTAAACATGTCACTAAAGAAGACCAATGAACAGACGCACACAGGCTTATTCAGAAAAGGGTGAAGCGTTTGGAGAAGGGAACAACCTAGGTAGGAGAACATAACTGAATAGTGAGCTGAATTGGAGATTTTTTTTCAAATCAGCTATGTTGTCCTATATTGTTCACGTCTCCTGACTTCTCCAAACTCTTCACTCTTTTGTAAAATAACCCTGTGGGTGTTGCTGGTGTGTGCAACTAATACTACTTATTCTGCTTGTAACGCAGAATGCGGCGCTCAGGTGTGAGTGTAACGCAGAGTACGGCGGTCAAGGGTGCGTGTAACGCAGAGTGCGGCGGTCAGGGGTGCGTGTAACGCAGAGTGCGGTGGTCAGGGGTGCGTGTAACGCAGAGTGCGGCGGTCAGGGATGCGTGTAACGCAGGGGGCGCTGGTCAGGGGTGTGTGGGGCGCTGGTCAGGGGTGCATGTAACGCAGGGGGTGCTGGTCAGGGTGCATGTAACGCAGGGGGTGCTGGTCAGGGGTGCATATTATGCAGGGGGCACTGGTCAGGGGTGCGGGTAATGCAGAAGGCGCTGGTCAGGGGTGCATGTAAGGCAGGGGGTGCTGGTCAGGGGTGCATGTTATGCAGGGGGCACTGGTCAGGGGTGCATGTAACGCAGGGGGCACTGGTCAGGGATGCATGTAATGCAGAGGGCGCTGGTCAGGGGTGCATGTAATGCAGGGGGCACTGGTCAGGGGTGCATCGCAGATAGAAAAGGTACTTACAGTTCTGATGTGCTCTGTCCTCGTGCTTTCTTCCTCTAAGTGTGGCGGCAGGGGGAGGGGTGCGCAACTATGTTTCCTGATGTTAAATCCCAAGCCACATTCTTTTCTGCCTCTGCAGGCACTGCTAGATTGAAATACACAGGCAGCCAATGGCAGTGCTGCCCTCTCCCTCCCAGCCAATAGCAGCTGAGGTGGGCGGGGGAAGATTCACTTGGCTGCCGATTGCCGAGGAGCTCGTAGTGAAGCGGGTGGGCAGCATGGGCAGTAGGTTCAGTTTGGCAAAACTGACAGATCGCGGCTGTACTTAGGGCCATTACACCTTAGGACCAGGCCATTTTTTGCAAATCTGACCAGTGTCACTTTAAGTGCTGATAACTTTAAAACGCTTTGACTTATCCAGGCCGTTCTGACATTGTTTTTTCATCACATATTGTACTTCATCACACTGGTAAAATTAAGTCTAAAAAATTAGCAAATTTCAAAGTTTCAGTTTCTCTACTTCTGTAATACATAGTAATACCCCCAAAATTGTGATGACTTTACATTCCCCATATGTCTACTTCATGTTTGAATTATTTTGGGAATGATATTTTATTTTTTGGGGATGTTATAAGGCTTAGAAGTTTAGAAGCAAATCTTGAAATTTTTCAGAAATTTACAAAAACTCAATTTTTAGGGACCAGTTCAGGTCTGAAGTTACATAATAGAAACCACCCAAAAAAGGACCCCATCTAAGAAACTACACCCCTCAAGGTATTCAAAACTGATTTTACATACGTTGTTAATCCTTTAGGTGTCCCACAAGAGTTAATGGCAAATGGGGATGAAATTTGAGAATTTAATTTTTTTTGTCTAATATTTCATTTTAACACATTTTTTCCACTAACAAAGCAAGGGTTAACAGCCAAACAAGACTGTATCTTTATTGCCCTGACTCTGCCGTTTACAGAAACACCCAATATGTGACCGTAAACAACTGTACGGCCACACAGCGGGGCGTAGAGTGAAAGGTGCACCGTTTGGTTTTTGGAAGGCTGATTTTTATGGACTGGTTTATTTACACCATGTCCCATTTGAATCCCCCTGATGCACCCCTGGAGTAGAAACTCCCTAAAAGTGACCCCATCTAAGAAACTACACCCCTCAAGGTATTCAAAACTGATTTTACATACGTCGTTTACCCTTAAGGTGTTGCACAAGATTATTGGCAAATGGGGATGAAATTTGAACATTTCATTTTTTTGCCTTATTTTCCATTTTAACCCATGTTTTCCACTAACAAAGCAAGGGTTAACAGCCAAACAAGACTGTATCTTTATTGCCCTGACACTGCCGTTTACAGAAACACCCAATATGTGGCCGTAAACTACTGTACGGCCACACAGCGGGGCGTAGAGTGAAAGTTTGGTTTTTGAAGGGCTGATTTTTATGGACCGGTTTATTTACACCGTGTCCTGTTTCAACCCCCCTGATGCACCCCTGGAGTCAACACTCCCTAAAAGTGACCCCATTTTGGAAACTATGGGATAAGGTGGCATTTTTTGGGGGATTATTTTTAGGGTAAATATGATTTTTGGTTGCTCTATATTACATTTTTGTGAAGCAAGGTTACCAAAAATTGAAATTCTGATATTTCATCTCCATTTGCCATTAACTGTTGAGGTACACCTAAAGGGTTAATAAAGTTTGTATAATCAGTTTTGAATACCTTGAGGGGTGTAGTTTCTTAGATGGGGTCCCTTTTAGGGAGTTTTTACTCTAGGGGGGCATCAGGGGGGCTTCAAAAGGGATATGGTGTCAATAAAAAAGGCCATCAAAATAGGCCTTCCAGAAACCCTGTCGGTCCTTTCCTTTTGCACCCTTCCTTTTACTGATACAGCAGTTTACGACCACAAATATGGCGTTTCTGTAAACTGCAGTATCAGGGTAATAAATTTTAACTTTTGTTTGGTTGTTAACCCTTGTTTTGTTACCGGAAAAAACTGATTGAAATGGAAAAGTGCCAAAAATAGCGGATTAATCTGGGTAGATAGGTCATGGGATATTTTTATAGAGGAGATTCTTACGGATGCGGCAATTCGTAATAAGTCTACTTTTTTTTTACAATTATTTAGGTTTTTGACTATATTATCTTTTTTGATACAAATTTTTTTTTGGGTATCTCTAAAGTCTAAGGCCTCTTTCACACTTGCGTTGTCCGGATCCGGCGTGTACTCCACTTGCCGTTATTACACGCCGGATCAGGAAAAACGCAAGTGTACTGAAAGCATTTGAAGACGGATCCGTCTTCAAAATGCTTTCAGTGTTACTATGGCACCCAGGACGCTATTAAAGTCCTGGTTGCCATAGTAGGAGCTGGGAGCGGGGGAGCGGTATACTTACAGTCCGCGCGGCTCCCGGGGCGCTCCAGAGTGACGTCAGAGCGCCCCATGCACATGGATGCCATGCCATACGATCACGTCATCCATGTGCGTGGGGCGCCCTGACGTCACTCTGGAGCACCCCGGGAGCCGCACGGACGGTAAGTATGCTGCTCCCCCGCTCCCCGCTACACTTTACCATGGCTGCCAGGACTTTAGCGTCCCGGCAGCCATGGTAACCATTCAGAAAAAGCTAAACGTCGGATCCGGCAATGCGCCGAAACAACGTTTAGCTTAAGGCCGGATCCGGATCAATGCCTTTCAATGGGCATTAATTCCGGATCCGGCCTTGCGGCAAGTCTTCAGGATTTTTGGTCCGAGCAAAAAGCGCAGCATGCTGCGGTATTTTCTCCGGCCAAAAAACGTTCCGTTCCGGAACTGAAGACATCCTGATGCATCCTGAACGGATTTCACTCCATTCAGGATGCATTAGAATAAAATGTTATCCAATTATCTCATGTGGGGGCTCATTTTTTCCGGGATGAGCGGACGGTTTTATTGGCACTATTTTGGGGGCTATATGACTTTTTGATCGCTTGCTATTAAACTTTTTGTTATGTAAAGTGACCCCAAATTTTTTTTTTTGCACCTATCTTTTTTTTGACTGTGTTAATCTGGGGGGTTGGGTCATGGGGTATTTTTATAGAGGAGATTCTTACGGACGCGGCGATACCTAATAAGTTTTTTTGGGTGTCTCAAGTCTGAGAACCAGTTTTTTTTTATCCGATGTCAGTGCTAAATTGGGATATAAATTTAGTACTCCATGGAAGTGTGATACTCCCTGAAGCAACCGTTAATGCAGAGGCCCGGATGATCGGGGCACGTGTCACACTGAGTAGTCGTGTCCTTCCGTACCCCCCTCCTGCGACACACTCTGCACTTTTTTTTCGGTTCGTCCCTTCTTTCCAGTATGGGGGACCACACCTGGAAAGTGTTGGCCAGGGACGATCCAGCGCTTCGGGATAGTACAAAAGAGTTGTACATGGCAACCTGTACCAAGTAGACCGCAACTTTTTTGTACCATGCCCGGGTTTTGCGCATGGCGTTATATGGCTTGAGGACTTGATCCGAGAGATCAACTCCTCCCATATACCGATTGTAGTCGACGATACAATCGGGCTTGTGGACCGTTGCCGCGGTACCTCGCACAGGGACAGGGGTGATGCCGTTACCATGAATAGTGGACAGCATAAGGACATCCCTCTTGTCCTTATACCTGACCAGCAACAGGTTTCCAGTGGTAAGGGCACAGGTCTCACCCCTGGACATAGGTACCTGGAGGGGGTGGGCAGGGAGGCCGCGTTGATTTTTCCGCACGGTCCCACAAGCGGACGTGGATCTGGTGGCAAGGGACTGGAACAAGGGGATACTGGTATAAAAGTTAACCACGTACAAGTGGTAACCCTTATCCAGCAGTGGGTGCATAAGGTCCCACACAAGTTTCCCGGTAACACCCAGAGAGGGGGGACATTCTGGGGGTTGAATCCGGGAATCTTGACAAAAAGAAATCTCGATTCCTGATTGGCCTACAAAATCAGGAATCACAGGCTCATATCGCTCTGGGCTACACCAGACTAGTTCACCGGCAGGGTGCTCCGGTGGATTTAACTGGTGGGCCGGGAAACCAGTACGAGCCCCAGAGCTGCTCGTACTAGTGTGGGCCACAGGGTCCCTAACATGGCGGTCCCCTTGCTCCGCCTGGCGGCGTCTCCGCCACCTTGGGGGCTCATCATCATCGCTAGATGATGAGGAGGATGCGGATGACAACAGGAATGTGGGGTCATCCTCATCCTCACTGGGACTCTCGGAGTCGGAGGCAAGCTGGGCGTATGCCTCCTCGGCCGAGAACGTCCGGCGGGCCATAGGGGAGTGTGTGTCTGCGTGTATATGTGTGTGTAACTCTTTATTTGGTGTGCGTGTGTGTGGGGGCACGGGTGTTCACGAACTCACCCTAAAACTAACAGAAAAAAAATAAACTAACTAAAAAAGGGCAAAAAATGTGGGAAAAAAATTCAAAACCGCTGATCAACCGTCCGAAGTTGATCAGCGGTGGGGTTTGCGATGCGCTAACAGTGGCCGGACGCTAAGTGCCGGCCACAGTCAGCGTACACAAAAAAATATATAAAGCAGCCCCATAAAGGGGGGGGGGCAAGTGGCAGCACCCCTGGGGGGTCTAGGGTCACACAGCTGTGCTGTGGACCCCAGACACCCTAACTGGGGTGATGCAATCAAAGTAAAAAAAAACTACCTTTCCCTTTTTTTTCCCTGTCTAACCCAAACTTTCCCTAGCCGTCCCTATGTACCTGATGGGGTGCTGGGGGCAGAGATCGGGTCCTGGGGGCACAGATCGGGGTGCAGGCAGCGGTGGCAGACTTGTGCAGGCAGCTCCTCTCTCCTCCGGCTCCGGAACACAAAAGGAGGAGGAGAGGAGCGCCTGCCTCTTTTGAATATCACGCCGGACCGCCCACAGACCAATCAGAAAGCGATCCTGAGTGGTGATGTCACCATCACCACTCAGGATCGCTGGATGGTGATTGGTGGGGTGAAATCACACCACCATCACCATCCTATTCCGGGTTATCGGGTCTTCAGAGACCAGAATAACCCGGAAACGCAGAAAACCGCAGGTCTGAATTGACCTGCGGTTTTCTGCGATCGCATACATGGGGGGGTCACTGGACCCCCCGACGCATTTGCCCCAAATGCCTGCTCAATGATTTGAGCAGGCACGGGGCTCCGATCGCCACCGGCCACGCGGCGGTGATCGAAAATACACAGGGCGTACATGTACGCCCTGTGTCCTTAAGTACCAGGGCACAAGGGTGTACCTGTGCCAGGGATTAATATTGATTGGACCCTGGGCAAGAATTTACTTGGGCCCCCTGGATCCCACCTTCCAACACCCTAGCATGCAATAACGCCCTCCACCACAACACACACACACACACACACACAAAAAATCCACACACCTCGTAGAGTAGTAAACTTTAATAATGATGAGTGGCCACTAGAGGTGTTCCATGACAGTAATGTAAATACTGCCTTTTTTTCTGAAAAGGCAGTGTTTACATTAAAAAGCTTGCAGAGACATGTTATACCAGAACTACTATGTTTAACTGTTGTGGTTCTGGTGACTATAGTGTCCGTTAACCCTTAGACTACCAGCGCCGTACATGCACAGCGCTGGTGCGATGTGTAAACATGACGCCCGCTCGCACGTGCAGCGGGCGACATGGCCGGCAGATCTCTGCTGTTGCTAATTACCGTGAATAATGCTGATCGCGGTAATTAAATGCTTTAGATCACGGCACCTAAATACGCAAAAACCTGGAAGCTTGCGCTTCCGGGCTTCCTACCTATTCCCCATGTGTCTAATGCAGGCATAGGTATTAACGCTGAATACTGTAAGCCTTACAGAGTAGGCTAACAGTATTCAAACTGCAATTCTTACTTTAGCCACCAGATGGCAGGCCAGGATAAGAAATTAGCAAAAGTGAGCAAAATAAGCTAATAATAAATTCCTGATAAACCAAAATTAAAAAATATGTAATAAGCTCATGTACGAGGCACATAATTAAAACAAATTTTTAAATTTGTTTTAAAAAATATATTGAAAAAAAAAATATATAAGTTTAAATCACCCCCCTTTCCGTATAATTAAAATACCTAAATAACAATAAATGTAAACATCATGGGTATCACCGCGACCAAAAATGCCCATACTATTGAAATAGAAAAAAAAAATCCAATACGGCGAATGGCGTAATGGAAAAAAGGGTCAATATGGCCGATTTTCCATTTTTGATTGCTTCTCTTACCCCAAAAAATGTAATAAAAATGTGATAAAACACACTCCAAAATTGTAGCAATTAAAAGTACAGATTTATCTGCAATAAATGAGCCCCTAAACAGCTCAGTAGAAATAAGTATAAAAAAGTTATGAGGGTCAGAATATGGTGATATAATATTTTTTTTCTCAAACTTTTAACTTATTTTTACACAATTTAGACATAAGGAACCTATACATATGGAGAATCGTTGTAATCGTACTGACCCAGAGAATGAAGGGCATGGGTCAGTTTTGCACAAAACGCTGTGGGAACAAAACCCGTAAAATGGTGGAAGTATGGCGTTTTTTTTCCAGTTCCACACCATTTGGATTTTTATACCGCTTCCCATAACATTTTATGCCATAATTAATTCGCTATGCGATTATATTACTTTGCTTTTTTTTTATAAATAGAATAATTATAATAATTATCAGGTATTATAATTATTCTATTTATTTAAAAAAAAGCTAAATATTAAGGCTGTTCACAGCCTGTAATTGTGGGAGGGGCGGAGGCTTATAAATCCTCCATGCCTCCCCCCTCTCATTGCGGGCTCTTGCGGTGCACATCGTTCTTCCGCCCGTCCTGCGTCGTCACTTCCGGTTCCGGGTAAGTCTCCGTGCCACCACCTGACCGCAGGTCCACACGTTCACCGGCATCCCGGCCACTATCGCCGCTCCTCACCCTCCGGGACTCCCGCCCACCACCATCGTCAGGACAGGTACCCGCCGGCTCCATTTCGGCCGGCCACTCTGCTTCCCGCTGGATCAGTCCTGCTCTCTGCGCAACGCCCCCCCTACCCCTCCTGGTGCGGCTGCCGGCACTCCGGGAGACACTCGCAGGGTTCCTCCACCTCCGGTTCCCTCCCTCCTCCTGCCCCGGCCCTACGCACGGAGATTCGTCTGGACCAGAGGTTCCTTCTCCGGCAGAGGGAGGAGAGGCCAGAGGAGTATGGTTCTTCACCTTTGTTTCCTTCACTCACATGACTTTTTGTTCTTCCACCCCAGTCTTTGGTCCCAAGACCTCCAAACCGCCTCCGGGTTTTCAGCCTTTCAAAGGAAAAAAAAAAAAAAACACAAGCCTGAAAATCGCCACTCCAGGTCCGTATCTGAACCAGTTGCACTTATCTCGCGTCACAAGCAGAAACCAGAGGGAGGGGGAGGGCAAGAGAAAGAAAAAAAAGGGGAAAAGAAGAAAAAAATAAAAATATATAATAAAGGAAAGGGGGAGGGGAAATTATTATTAGTTTTTTTTTTTTTTTTCACTATTTCATCTTCTGGTTGTCTTTCATAAACCGTCCAGGTAATCAGGTTCTTCAGCGCCTCCGGTACCCAGCGGCGATACCCTCGCTGTCATCTTCCCCGTCGATTTCGCCATCAGCCACGGTAAGTCGCTCATCTCCGATTCACAGCTTCATCATACGTGTCTCTTTTCATTCAGCGTTTGTCTTACGTAGGCCTTCGGTCCGTGTTTGTTTACGTCACCTTCCAGTCCGTGTTATACGTCATCCCGTCTTCATCTCAGCTACTATATCATTCTCATCTCACCTCTGTCCAGCTGTCAGGTCCCCTGGAACTTCTGCGTTCCATCTCGTCTCCCTACCTTCTAGTCCATTCCAGGTCTTTCCCTATCCTCACGCTCCGTCTTACGTCCCGCGCGGACTCACTCTCCTCTGTTCCTTCCTCCTCCCCATTCCTTTCACTCATTTTCCGCCTGTTCACTCCCTTCATTCACGTCTTTCGCGCCTGTTACTCTATTCAGGCTTCCTTTTCCACGTTTCACGCCTGTTCACGTTACTCAGGCCTCCTTTCGTACATGTTTTTTACGCCTGCTTACGTTACTTAGGCCTCCTTTCGTACATGTTTTACGCCTCTTTACGTTACTCAGGCCTCCTTTTGTACATGTTTCCACGCCTGTTTACGTTACTCAGGCCTCCTTTTCGTACATGTTTTCACGCCTGTTTACGTTACTCAGGCCTCCTTTCGTACATGTTTTCACGCCTGTTTACGTTACTCAGGTCTCCTTTCGTACATGTTTTCACGCCTGTTTACGTTAGTCAGGTCTCCTTTTCGTACATGTCTTCACGCCCGTTACGTTACTCAGGTCTCCTTTTCGTACATGTTTTCACGCCTGTTTACGTCACTCAGCCCTCTTTTTTCGTACATGTTTTCACGCCTGTTTACGTTACTCAGGCCTCCTTTTCGTACATGTTTTCACGCCTGTTTACGTTACTCAGGCCTCCTTTTCGTACATGTTTTCACGCCTGTTTACGTTACTCAGGCCTCCTTTCGTACATGTTTTCTCGCCTGTTTACGTTACTCAGGCCTCCTTTTCGTACATGTTTTCACGCCTGTTTACGTTACTCAGGCCTCCTTTTTCGTACATGTTTTCACGCCTGTTTACGTTACTCAGGCCTCCTTTCGTACATGTTTCACACCTGTCACGTTACTCAGGTCTCCTTTTCGTACAGGTTTTTCACGCCTGTTTACGTCACTCAGGTCTCCTTTTCGTACATGTTTTCACGCCTGTTTATGTCACTCAGGCCTCCTTTCGTACATGTTTTCACGCCTGTCACGTTACTCAGGCTTCCATTTCATTACGTCTCACGCCTGTTTACGTTACTCAGGCTTCCGTTTCGTACACGTTTCTTGCCTGTTCACGTTACTCAGGCCTCCTTCTCCTTCACGTCCCACGCCTGTTTACGCCACCCAGGCCTCCCCCACGTCCAAAGGTCCATTCCTCCACTCCTCCAGGCGCTACGCCTGTCACGTCATCAGCCTTGCCGCCATACTTCACGCCGTCCCGTCATCCAGGCCCCCATTCTCAATCCATCCCCGTCTCCCTGTCCGTTTCGTCCTTCAATCCACGATCCAGGCCTCGCTCAGTCACGTCCTGAAGGCTCGCGTACCTTCTTCTGTCATAGGTTACAGGTTCGTCCTGTTTCACACCGCCCGGAGAAGCCTCTCCAACTGGGCTCGACCCCCTCACCCCTTCACTCTACTTCTACCTTCGGCCAGCCACTTACTTGTCATGATTTTTTCAAGCTCGATCGCGGTCCTTTCCTACGGAACAGAATTTTCCCAAGACAGGTTTCAAATCCAGGAGCTCCAAACCATCAGGTATGTCAATCTCTTAAACCTCGGGCACACGCGGTGACATAGCTCATCTCACCTCCCTTTTCCGGGTCTTCTTCACAAATCACCGAATCCACAACACTCGCACGGTTCCTGGGTCAATCCTTCAGCAGTAACTGTAATCCTTCCAAATTCCAGCATGTCTCATCTGGACAACATGGGGGAGACTTCGTCTATTCCAGAGACCCTTGCCTCAGAGCACGCCAGCGTTACTTCTCTCAGAAACTGGACCATCCCTAAACTGATCGCCGAGCTCAACAAGAGAGGGATACCTTACCCGGCCTCCGCCAGAAAGGCGGAATTATTCAGACTCTTGATGTCCGGCTCATCATCCCCACCCAGGGAGAACGTGTCAATGGCTACCATACAACTGTCATTGACTCAGTTACATGCCACCATCAACAGCCTGTCCTCTTCGGTCCTGGACGTCCAAAATAGACTGTCAGCAGTGGAATCCAGGCACTTGGCAGTCGTCCCTCCAGAGCATCCTTCCGTTCCTGCTCCCCCACCTCAGTCCACCTCCCCAGGTAGGGTTTCCAACCTCTCCGAGATAGCTCCAGCTCACTTCCTCACAGACAACATAAAAAAAGACATTCTGGAGGGCAAAGATGTTAACTTAGCCGCCATCTTGATAGCCACCCACGATATCGTAGAAAACAAGACAATCGCGTGCGAAAACATTTCAATTGTCCTTAAATCCAGGGACGCTCGGCTGAACAAAAAACTCACCGTTCCCGAGTTTGTCCTGGCTTTTAGCCTCTTCAGGGATATAGTTTGCACTGCCCACCCCGAAAGAAGAGAGGAGTTGGACCTGTACATGTATAGAGTCACCGACCTGGGGTACAAATACGGCGGATCCGCATTCTACGACTACCACCGCTCCTTCTCAGCCAAAGCCGCCGCAGCGCTGGCTCAGTTCCAGCGGGTCACCAACTGGGCGTGTTTGGACATGGAGCTTTTCTGCCGGCACTTCGCCGGTTTGAGAGCTCCAGCCTGCAGCTCCTGCCAGTCCATCCTCCACACCTCCGATTGGTGTCCCTCCATCGGCCAACCATCGGCTCCCAGCAGACCCACGCCCGGCCCCTCCGGCACCCAAGTCAGACACCAACACCGACAAATTGGGCCGCCCCATCATTTTCTTAGGTAATAGCCAAATCTGTAACAACTACAACCTAGCCTCCTGTAACTATAACCAGTGCAGGGCCCTACATGTCTGTTCCTCCTGCTTCCGGGCTCACCCCATCTCAGTATGCCCACAAAGAACGGCCAAGCACAAGTGACTAAGCGGGGTCAATGTGGAGCTTCTGGGCAGGTTGCTCCAGAACCACCACAGCCCCGATCTGGTTGATTTTTTGCTTTCAGGTTTCAGCAAGGGTTTCCACACGGGTCTCATCGCCCTTCCCCAGTCCACCTGGGAGGGTCCTAATTTACTGTCCGCACTTCAGGATGCCGACGCGGTGGATTCCCTCATCCAGTCGGAAGTAGAGAAGGGTTTCCTTATCGGCCCCTTCCCTTACGTTCATTTCGACTCCTGGAGGATTAACCCCGTCGGCATCGTCACCAAGAAATTCTCCAATAAAAAACGACTGATTTACGACCTGTTCACGCCTCATGGTTCATACATCCCCAGCCTAAACTCCCTGATTCCGTCGAAAAGAATTCTCTATGAAATATTCCTCACTCCAGGAAGCCATTTCCCTCATTCTGTTAGCAGGCAAAGGAGCTTGGTTGTCTAAAGCAGACATAGCCGACGCGTTCAAACTATTACCCATCGATCCCCAGCTCTGGAAATTCCACGGCATCAAATGGCAGGACAGTTACTATTTTGCTACCCGTTTAACTTTTGGTTCAAAAAGCAGTCCCTGGCTATTTGACCGGTTTGCCCAAGCCCTCCACTGGATCTTGGTCAATCGCTGCAAATGTCCAATGGCACTACACTACCTCGATGATTTCCTCCTGATCGAACCCCCCAGTGTTAAACCATGCAAACTTAATAACTTCCTGCGCATTCTCAAAGATCTCCAGGTTCCGGTAGCCCCGTCCAAAATCGAGGGACCCGCCACGGTGGTCACCTTTCTCGGTGTCGTGCTCGACACAGAGAAAATGGAAGCCAGACTACCAGCCGATAAGCTTCTCAAAATCAGGTCAATCATCACACAGTTCACGGGCTCCCACGTCCTCACCAAACGAGAGCTGCAGTCGCTCCTTGGCATGTTAAACTTCGCCACAAGGATCATGCCCCAAGGGAAAGCTTTCATGTCCGGGCTTCTAGATCTATTACCATCAGCTCCTGAGCAGGACTCCACGGTGTTCTTGGATGCCCAGGCAATGGCTGATTTGACCATGTGGAATTCCTTCATTACTCACTGGAACGGGGTTTCCCTGTTTATTCCCCAATGGAGTCCCGATTTCCCCATGGTCTTTTCAGATGCCGCAGCATCCAGAGGTTTCGCGGCCATTTACAACACACAGTGGTTCGCCGCACCATGGCCCGCCGCGATTTCCTCCTTACCCGACTTCCTCAGATCTTCTCCTCTGCTGGAGATCTACCCTATCGTGGCGGCTGCTCAGGTATGGGGTAACCAATGGGCAGATTCCCCAGTTGCTTTCATCACAGATAACCAATCAGTGGTGGATATCCTCAGTAAAGGGCGCTCCAAATGTCCTCACATCATGTCCTTCGTTCGCAGGCTAGTATGGCTATCCTTACGTCACAATTTCCACATTTCAGCCAGGCACATCCCGGGCATTCGTAATACCGCCGCTGATGCATTGTCCCGTTTTAACCTTGATAATTTCTTCCAGATCATGCCAGAGGCGGAACCAACGAGTCTTTTGCCTCCGGATTACCACACCCTTCGAATGGATTAGGACATTTCATTTCCACTGCAAAGTCCCTCATGCTCAGCTCTCTTTCCGCCAACACGACCAGGAACTACAGGACCGGTTGGAACATCTATAAACAATTTTCCCATCTCCATCCTAGAACCAACACAGATAAGTCCACATATTTAATAGCCTTTCTCGCATATTGTCACACGCACCTCAAGCTATCCTACAACTCCATTAAGCTGTATTTGTCAGGGGTTCAGCACCACTCCATGCTGAGAGACCCAGGTAGCAAGTCAGCCTTCACTTCCCCAGTAGTCAAGGCCACCCTCAGGGGCATCCTCAGGAACAGCCGGAGCAGCACGCCCAGCAGGCAACCTGTGTCAGGGGAGCTGTTCAGAAAGCTCTCAGATTCATTAGACGGTTTTCCTTTTGGCCTTCTTCCTTCCATGGTCATTAAAGCCGCCATGTATCTGAGTTTTTATGGCTTCTTGCGCCCAGGAGAATTCACCGTAGTGTCATCCAAAACTAAAGGTTTAACCAAAAGCCAGTTAATTTGTCACCCAGATCACCACGTACTAAACCTACCATCCACCAAAACATCGCAATCCGGGCCGCCTGTCCAAATCAAATTCTTCCGAACCTTCAACAAGTGGTGCCCGGTCCAGATTCTCAATAAGCTATTGGCCCTGCTGGCACATTCCTCCAAGAACGAACCACTTCTACCGTTCAAAGGTACATTTCTCACCACGGCCCGGTTCATCCATCATATTCGCATCCTGGCCAAGGGGTTGGGCCACGATCCCAAAACCATATCGGGTCACTCCTTCCGCATAGGTGCCGCTTCAGCAGCATCAAAACACAACGTCCCGTGCCACATCATCCGGAAAATGGGCCGCTGGCAGTCCTCCTGCTTCACCCGTTACATTCCCAATCCGCACAAGGAAATCTCCGACGCTTTCTGTAACCTCGTGTTGTAACCTCAATAAACATCAAATTCTTCCTAACCGTCTCTTTTGCCCCCTTATAGGCCTACCCTCGGACATGGCTTCGGGCACACCTCAGGCCAGTTATGTCAGGTCACCTGTGGCCACGCAGCCACCACTCGTTCTCTCAATATCCGTAGCCTCGACCACAAATATTAAGGCTGTTCACAGCCTGTAATTGTGGGAGGGGCGGAGGCTTATAAATCCTCCAAGCCTCCCCCCTCTCATTGCGGGCTCTTGCGGTGCCCCACCCTCTTCCCTCCCTTCTCCTTAAGTTTCACCCGGGTAGGCCCCCTTATAGGCCTACCCTCGGACATGGCTTCGGGCACACCTCAGGCCAGTTATGTCAGGTCACCTGTGGCCACGCAGCCACCACTCGTTCTCTCAATATCCGTAGCCTCGACCACAAGTAATATAATCGCATAGCGAATTAAACTTAGCTGTCTCTATAGTAAACTTTCCTATATGATTGCTAGAATTAGCGAAGTTGATGAATAGGTAGCTAAAACGAAGATGCAGAATACTTCGTTATCTTCGTTTTGTGGAATATGACGAATACATTCGTTATATTCGTTTTGTGGAATATAACAAATATATTCGTCATATTTGCTAATTCTACCAAGCCAACCATAGTAAACCAGGTCCAAGTTGAAATCGCAATGTGATTATTATAACTTGAATGAATCTAATTTCGATTTTAGCTTAGCACTGCTATATTCCATATTAGGCTAGAATTAACGAATATGGAATATAGCAGTGTTAAGTTGAAATCGCAATTCGATTATTATAACTTGAAATAATCGAATTTCGATTTCAACTTAACTGCTATATTCCATATTCGTTAATTCTAGCCTAATATGGAATATAGCAGTGCTAAGTTGAAATCGCAATTCGATTATTATAACTTGAAATAACCGAATTGCGATTTCAACGTAATTTTCAAATCCGACAGTACATTCTAGTATATGGAGACGTTCCCATGGTGATGGTCCCCGCTCCATGAGCACAGGAAGTCGGCAGAAGCGGCAACGGGCACTGACTGGAGCAGCAATGAAGCCAGGAATCCAAAGGACAGGTAAGAACAACTTTAGGGAAGTGGTAAAGAAAGAAATATAACAATAAAAAAATAAAAATACGAATATTCGAAATATCAAATTTATAGCACTATATTCGAAATATTCGCGAATTAGTGAAGTGACGATATTCGCAAAAAAAATCAATATTCGAATATTTGCGTCTCAATTACATATACAGCAAGCTGTAATGCACAGTGTGCTCTGACTCCTTTTTCCTGCTTCCAGTACATCAACTTCAGGAACTGAATGTTCACTTGTCACCTTATATGTATAATATTAGATGTATAATCCACATTTGATATTGACACAATATAATGTTATTCAGTTCACCTACGGAATGTGGTTCCAATGTTATGGCTGATCGGTGTGTAATGTACTGTGCACCGCAGTTGTGCAGCCATATAGCAGAGCAAGTTTTCATTGCAACTTTAATTCTGATGCCCTTTGCTTAGGTTAGTCCTTTAGTGCTTGATTTCTTGGAGTCTGCCATGTCCCTTTCATAGTATACACAGCCACAATGCACAGCCCCTTTCTGAAGACCATGCACAATTCTAATAGGCCACACATCCTTTTCATGACATGGCACTGCCCCCTCGGTGTACATTTGGGTGCCAGAGCTGCATCTGATCTCACACACAGGATCATGGAGGACTATAGTACGGGAAGTGCCAGAATGGGTCCGTGATGCCCAGGATATTTGTCAACTCATGCAATATATCTCTCCATTTTTCAGGAGCCTCCTGAATATTCTTCTTTTTTTCTTTTCTTTTTTCTTTTTATCCCAAATACAGAATTAAATTAAACATATCACAAAAAAAGTTAAATAAAAATTTAGAAAACTTAGAAATAGAGTCTCTTAATGGCTTGGATAATTAAAGCATCCCAAAGTTACAGATTTTTAAAACTAGGCTCTGTCAGGAAGGTGAAAATTAACAGGAACGGGATAAAATCCATCTAGTGGGATTAATAATAATGCTTATTTACGGCATAGTAAAATAAAATAAAATAAATGTTTTCCTTTAACCATGTGTACCTTGCTATAAACAAAAAAGTTGAGGTAATTCAGGGGAAAAAGAACAAAAATATGGACACTTATGGGAAATTTTATTTGCATCAACCCTAGCAACACTTTGCTATACGGGTAATAATTGGTCCTTTAATCAAGAAAATGCCGTCCACCTCACAGCCGCACACATCAGTTGTACTGCACTCAGGGCTCGGGCTGTTGTGTGCTCCTCCAGTCCCAGGCTGTAGAGAACAGAGAGCTGCTGATTGGTGGATTAGAATCTGATCAACCAATCAGCACTGCCCCTCAGAAACATGAATGATAATTGCTGTTACAAACTGTCGTGCCTGGTAGCCGGCGGCAGGAGGAGGAAGATGTTTCCCACCTCTGTCTGCAACAGAGAAGCATCCGTGTGTCTGTAGTGAAGTCTGCAACCCCTCTTTAGATCATGGTAAGTTCTCAGTCAGACATTGCAGGAGGTTGATCATTACTGTACCAGGGAACTGTATGGGATGATTTATGTGTATGAAGAGGTTCATCTAAACCACTGCATAAGACAAGCGGAGCTTGTTCATAGCAGCCAATAAGGTTCCAGTGCTTTTGGTTAATCTATTCACTGCCCTCTGCATCGTACTGGTCACTTCCCACCCTCATTTACAGATCACTGCCTTATCTTACAATTCACTTCCATATATATTCCATACTGGTTATTACCCTACCTTACTGGTCTCTATCCACCATATTTTACTGCTAGCTGTCCTATCTTGAATTCACTGAGATTGATGATATAGAACACCAAAGAAGATATGTTGGGAATTGTGGGTTATCTCAATGTCCTGTTTTTGGGTATGGTCATGAATCAGTAAAATCCGTTCTTTGATACTACAATTGGGGTTATGGATGATATTTATTGTGGGTGACTCCCACCACTTACTCATTATTAATTACTGTATCGCCCATTATCGTATGTATCAGTGGTCTTTATAGTCTGACATTTCCACTGTCCTGTCTTACTGGTCATTACCCTATCTTACTGGTTATTATTCATACTTTCTTACTGGTCTCTGTCTTATCTTAATGATTACTATCTCCCCTCTCTTCCTGGATGCTGCTCTATCCTACTGGTCAATGTCCCCTCTATTTCACTGGTCACTGTCACTGGTCACACAAACAACAGCAACCATGATAACACCAAGGTAAGGAGAGGCGATGATTAAGGCTACTTTCAAACTGGCGTTTTGGCTTTCCGTTTGTGAGATCCGTTCAGGGCTCTCACACGCGGTCCAAAACTGATCAGTTTTGCCCTAATGCATTCTGAATAGAAAAGGATCCAATCAGAATGCATCAGTATGCCTCAGTTTGCCTTCGTTC
Organism: Bufo gargarizans; assembly: GCF_014858855.1. Lineage (NCBI taxonomy): Eukaryota > Metazoa > Chordata > Amphibia > Anura > Bufonidae > Bufo > Bufo gargarizans. Next base: position 240,369,861 of record NC_058084.1, read on the forward strand.
CGCTTTGGTGTCTGTCTGACGAAACTGAGCCACAATGTAAGTCAATGGGGATGGATCCGCTTTCTATGACACAATCTGGCACAATAGAAAACGGATCCGTTCTCCTTTGACTTTCAATGGTGTTCAACATTGATCCGTATGGCTATGTTAAAGATAATACGAATGGATCCGTTCAGAACGGATGCAGACGGTTGTATTATCTGAACGGATACATTGTGCAGATCCATGACGGATCCGCACCAAACGCGAGTGTATAAGTAGCCTAATTATTATGTCCACTGCTTTTGGTAGTTCACAGCACAAGGAGAGATTTATCATTCCTGTACACCAGAAAACTCATGAACAAAAGTTGATAATTCTGTTTAAAATGTTTTTAAATGGTGTTTTACTGCCAGCCTCTCCATTTTTTTTAAAGGGGTGGGCTTGGACATTCACCCCAGAAGATTTACTTAATGTATGCCAGTTTTCTGCTGTAAATGATGACTGAAATCTATGGCAGCTGTGAGCTGGCCAAGAATTAATTCAGGGCGCATAGACTGTCAGAGATGCACTTAATTTTTAACCAGGCATGAACTTCATGATAAAATGAACTTCATGATAAATTAAATGCATCCCCCCTGCTCTTGATAAATTTCCCCTGAGATGTTTGGTGAGTGGAAAACAACTCCAAACATGTTCTGACAGTTGCTGGCTATTATCGGATGATGGGAGTTGTATTTCTACAGCAGCACTTGCTGAGCCAGAGGTTGGAGACCATTGTTCTAGAAGTTGAAATAATTTCTTGCATCAATCGTTATCAGGGTTTTGGTTTATTTCTAGTTTACATCAAATTTAATATTTCTCATCTATTGCCTCCACAATTGCCTGGAAATTATGTATATGTTGTATTCTTCCTTGCAGGTGTGCACATGTCCATTTTGAAGGAAGGATTACATCACAGCTACAGAGTTGACCGTCTGAAAGCCTAGTTCGACTGCCCACCTCTCCTGAAGACCCCTCAGTCGAGTGGAGGACATCATCTCTGAAAGAGGGTCCCACAGATGCATCCTAGCAGTTTAAGCACCACTCCTACAAGAGTCAATGCCCTGAGTGATTTCACTGGGGAATTACTCCAGGGTGGTACTTGTGTTGGGATGCACCTCTGGCTGACTATCATCATTCTATAAGATAATGATGTAGGTGTGTGCTGTCAATAACCCCATAAAGATTTGTGAATGTTTAGATGAAATGGCTACTATCAGACAACCAAGAATGGATGTCTAACATCCCATGATCTATGCAGCTTATCTGGATACTTCATGCAGTACGGGAAGTTTAAGTGGCCATTTATGGACAGGTAGGAATGATAGTTAGCTAACAAATGAGAATTGCATATATGAGTGATAATGTAATGATCAAAAGAGGAGAAAATGTGCCCATCATTAAATACCTTGGCGTGTCTTCTTTCCAAAATGAGGTCATTTGTGGGGTAGTTATACTGCCCTGGCATTTTAGGGGCCCAAATGCGTGCGAAGTAGTTTGAAATCAAAATCTGTAAAAAAAATTGCCTGTGAAATCCGAAAGGTGCTCTTTGGAATGTGGGCCCCTTTGCCCACCTAGGCTGCAAAAAAAGAGTCACACATGTGGTATCGCCGTACTCAGGAAAAGTTGGGCAATGTGTTTTGGGGTGTCATTTTACATATACCCATGTTGGGTGAGATAAATATCTCGGTCAAATGCCAACTTTGTATAAAAAAAATGGGAAAAGTTGTATTTTGCCGAGATATTTATCTCACCCAGCATGGGTATATGTTTGTTTTAAAACTTTTTTTATTGTTTTATCATCAATAAGAACACACTCATTGACACTCGGATGTACATGACATAAAACTGAGACACGGATACCATATGTCGTAATGCGTATCAGAGATAATAAACATAATGGACATACTCCACATTCCAGTAACATATCCAAGTGTAAGCACGGAAATACCGAACATTCGGATAACATCCACATACATAACAAGCAGTAGTGGACAAACACAGGTAAGCAGGGTGGGGTAGAATAAGGGGAAAAAGTAGCGGGGGGGAGGGGGGGTGAAAGGTAAAACCAGTAGTTGATACCTGAGAAATTCCCAATAACTTTGGGACCTTGTCATATTAAGGACAGTCAGATGGTATAAACTCGTACCTCGTAAGTCTCATCCATATGAACTCTGGACTGCTCACCTTCATGTAAGGGCTAGACATTCAAGTATATCTAGTGATGTCCTATCCAAGGCACTCACTGTAGAGTAAAGCGCCTATATGCTCTCCAGGGGTTCCAAATAGCCTCAAATTTGAGTGGGGATCCAAGGTCCCAGTGTACTATCTGCTCAAGTCTACATATCTGATCACATTTGACAAACCATTTCTGGATTGGAGGTATTTCCTGTTGTTTCCAGCATGTCGCAATAAGAAGTCTAGCAGAGGCCAGCAGAGCCGTACACAAAATTCTTATATTCTTTGGACCCTTTATATCATTATACAAACCAAACAGGCAAAGTTTTGGAGTCACAGGGACAAGTGTCCCACTCATTTTTGATAATACTCCACATACTGCTTCCCAAAAGGGCGCTATTTGGTCACAAGACCACCAAATGTGTGCATGAGTACCCACCTCCCTATTACACCTCCAACACAACGGGCTTGTAGTAGTAGGAAACATACGATGGAGTCTTTGGGGTGTAAAATACCACCTAGTTAGGACTTTGTAACTGTTTTCTTGTACCTTGACACACCTGGACACCCTAGTCGGGGAGAGCAAAGCGAGTTTCCTCTCAGCAGTTGAAAATTAGATTTGTAAGTCTAACTCCCATTGTTGAAGAAAGGTTGGGCTATCTATTTTAGACGCGGACATTAAAATCTCATATAGTTTAGATAATTTCCCTGTGGGATCTTTAATCTGCGTAACTAACTTATCGAATGAGGAGTGGACTGTTACCGTAGGTAGACGCGTTAGATACTGTTTTAAATATCTGATACAATAGTTGATATGGAACGGGGAACAATCTTTCATCAGCGGGTGTTTATAAAGATCGAATGCTGAAGGGATATCATTATCCGGGCAAATAGCCAACAACGGAGATACCCCTTGCTTCACACTGTCTGGAAGAGTGTGCAGAAAATCTGCGGATGCTTGAAAAAAGACGTCTCTAATTTGCATTAGTATCAGGAAATTAGGCATCAAAGCAGATCTCCAGTGAGACTTCACCCACACGTTCAGTACGTATTTAGTAATTGAACTTTGGGTTCTAATATTTTTGGAAGCTTGGGGACCATCCATAAATAAGAATGCTCTCAATGGGACAGATGACATGGCTTGTTCCACCATCAGATCCAACCGATCTGAAAGAGGCCTTAGCCACTCTAAACACCTAAGGCACAACACCGCCTTGTGATAGTGATACACATCTGGAATACCCAAACCACCGTGGATAGGGTGCCGTGTAATCTGTTTAAAAGGTAAGCGTGCCCTTCCTCCACCCTAAAGGAATCTCAACATAATATCTTGTATTTTTTTTGAAAAATGATTTGGGGATAGGTATCGGGAGAGTCTGAATATAATACAAGACAGTAGGCAAAAGAATAGTTTTGATTAGAGTCCTGCGCCCGAACCAGGAAACATATGGGATATCCCATGATCTAATAATGTCTTCTAAACGTTTCGGGAGGGGTACAAAGTTTTCGTGATATAACCTGGAGAAATCCGGCGTGAGTTTTATCCCTAAAAAAGTAATATGAGTTGTTATCCATACAAATGGTGTGGTCGACTTAAGAACCTCCAAATCTCCGGGCGCTACCGACATATATAGTACCACTGACTTGGCCAGGTTTACTGAAAAATTTGACAAGTCAGAAAAAGTTTTAAGTGTCGACATGATGGCTGGAAAGGCAATTATAGGGTTGGATACCAACAGCAGTACGTCATCAGCAAAGGCCGCCGTCTGATGGACCGATGATCCCACTGATAGTCCAGCTATCTCCTCATGTTGTCGAAAAGATTGCAGAAGAGTCTCAATGACCAGCACAAACAACAATGGAGAGAGAGGGCAACCTTGTCTCGTACCATTAGATATTCTAAACACAGGAGATAGTGTACCATTAACCAGGATCCTCGCAGTGGGCGAGTTATACATTGCCATGACAGCTGCTATAAAGGAATCCGGTATGCCAATTTTCGTCAAGGCTTTGGTCATAAACAACCAGTCCACCCTATCGAATGCCTTTTCCGCGTCCATACTAAGAATCGCTAAGGGGATGTTTTGCGTTTTCGCCCATTGCATAAGGTGAACAATCCGAATAACATTGCTCCTTCCTTCCCTAGTGGGTATGAATCCTACCTGCTCGGGGGATATAAGTTCTGGTAAAAACTTTTTCAGCCTATTAGCTAGTAGTTTGGCGTACAATTTTAAATCATTGTTGAGTAAAGAGATTGGCCTATAACTGGCACATAACGAGTGGTCCTTTTCAGGTTTGGGTATAATAGTCACTTGGGCTGATAACATATCTCTTGTAAAGTCAGCCCCGTCTCTCACCGCGTTGCAGACTCTCAACAGATATGGTAGCAGAGTATCCTTAAAATTTACATAATAGCTCACTGGTAAGCCATCCGGTCCAGGGCTCTTATGGAGGGGGGATTCTTTAAGCGCTTTTTGTAATTCTTCCAGAGTAAAACTAGCATGTAAGCCAGCTGCTTGCTCTACCCTGAGGGACTGTAGTTGTATGTTATTTAACCAATCGTCTATCAAACGACTTCTGTCCGAACGTTGTGTAGGAGACTGATCCTCCCGCAGATTGTAAAGTTTACTGTAAAACTTACAAAATTGTTCAGCAATCAGGTCCGTTTTACTAACCATCTGTGCAGTCGTAGTTTTGATATGAGATATGAAAGACTTCACTTTCTTTTTCTTCACTTGAGATAGTAGTAATTTTGACGCTTTGTTGCCATGAGCGTAGTATTTACTCTGAGTGGATAAAAATAATTTGGCCGTTTTGGTATTCAGTATATTCTTTAGCTCTGAACGCAAGGTGTCCAGGTGTGCCAAGACGTCCCCCTTTAAGTGTGATTTATGTTGTTTTTCCAGTTTGGCAATCTCTGCTGTGAGTTCCTCAATCTTACACTGTTTCTGCTTTTTGACATGAGAGCCCAGTGCTATTAGCTGACCCCGTATCACTGATTTGTGGGCATCCCAAAGGATTACTGGGGAGATATCTTCCTTGTCATTCAATTGAAAGCATTCTTCTAACCTCTCCACCATTTTGGGAATAGTGTGACTATTCAACAGCGTTTCATTCAGTCTCCATCTAAACTCTCCCTTAGGAAGGTCCATCAGTTTGTAAGTAAGGAAAACAGGTGCATGATCAGATAAAAGAATACTTCCAATTGTGGACGTGACACAATACTGCAATGATCTTATATCGAGGAATATATAATCTAAACGCTGGTAGGACTTATGAGCAGCTGAATAATAGGTGTAATCTTTCTCTACAGCGTGCATCATTCTCCATGCATCTACCAATCCTAGTGAAGAAATCGCTGACTTAATCCTGTTCAGAGACAACCTAGTAAGCGCAGACAGACCAGAGGAGGAGTCCAAGGTAGGAGATAACGCAACATTAAAGTCGCCCCCAGAAAAACAGTACCATCTGCATAGTTGCTAAATTTTGCAATAGTCCCCACCAACCAGTCTGCCTGAGCTGAGTTAGGAGCGTAGACATTCCCAAACGTAAATGCATGGGACCCAATCAAACCCTTTATAAAGATGTATCTACCATCATCGTCTACTAAAGAATCTTGACAAATAAAGGGTATGCTTTTATGTATTGCGATGCTGACCCCTCTAGACGCAGACGACATAGATGGACCATGGAACCACTGGTTAAACAGCATGTGTGATAATCTCGGCACATGTTGTTTACGAAAATGTGTCTCTTGCAATAGCGCTATATGTACTTTCAATTTGTGCAGATAGTGGCATATTTGAGTTCTTTTACTGGGAACGTTCAGGCCTCTTACATTAAATGAGCATACCTGTAACTCAGTCATAAGGAATAAGACTTACCAATCCAGCTAAGTGAAGGACCTGTCCCAACAAAGTAGGCTGCTTCTTTTTTGGAGGTATAGGGGAAAGACCAGGAAAAAAGGGGGGGGGGAGGGTAACAAACTACAAGGGAAACAAAACAGACAATAAATGAACACCTTCTCAGGATGTATATCCGCGGAAATAGAGTGGACAGACTCCAGAGATTTAACATGTATAGACCAAAGGAGGAGGGTCTACCAAATATGACCAGTAGACCCTCTGAGCTCAATGCTGTTGGGCTGTGTCAACTTTTGAGAATATTATAGAGGCAATCTCGGACATAAGAAACAGAGAAAAAGAGAAAGAGGGGAGTCGGGAGAAAAGAGGGAAATGGAGAGAAGAGGAGTTATTGGCAAATAGATCAGAAAATCGTAAAATCATCTAACATAAAAAAAAATGGTTGTAAAGAATAAGTACAGTTTAGAAGGGGAGAACTCCGCACGGAGGGACATCTATTTGACACTACTACGTCAGTAATCTCAGAGAAACTGGTCCCCCATACAACAGTATACCAGAAACACTTGTAATAATAAAATTAATGGTCATTAATTAATATATCCACTAGGTGGCGAATCACCACCACAAATCCCTGATGTATACTTAATGGAGGTGCTGCCAGAAATATGAGAATAGGATCCAGAAACAGAAGAAGAAAAAGAAAAAGAAAAAGAGAAAGGAAAAGCACTTATCGCAGGGTGAGTATTGGACATTACTACTAATGAAGAGGAACATCATATTACTCGTTCGTAGTTTACGCAAAGTCCATGACTATTATGTTCTCCTTCAGGTGGGAAGTCTTCTGGATCTCTGGGGACGCTGCTTCTTCGGCACGACGGCTTGCCATGAATCCTGTACCGGCAGGTCAGGTAAGTTCGACATAATCTGCGCCGGGCACCAGTCGGGGATGTCCAATCCTTGTATGTCCAGAACTTCACAAACTCTCACAAAATCGGCATGGCTCCTTATAACTTGTTTGCGCAGCGGCGTATTAATCAATAGGGCAAACGGATGGAGCCATCGATAGGACAACTTTTTCTGAACAAGAATGTCCAAAAAGGGTTTTAGGTGCCTCCGTTTCCTGAGGGTCATCGGCGACAAATCATGAAATAAGGACACTGTGGCTCCCTCTATCTCGACATTTCTATTGTTGCGGGCCGCAGACAAAATGTCCTCCTTAACAGCAAATTTACTAAGCCGACAGATAACATCTCTCGGAGGGTCTTGCGGTTTCGGTACCGGGCGTAGCGCCCTGTGGATTCTATCCATTTCATAGTCCTCCGGTTGTCGGTCGGTCACCAGGCGGCCAAATAATTGGACCACCTCCTGTTTCAGGATTTCTTGCGACACCGATTCAGGGATCCCTTTTAAACGGATATTGTTCCGTCTCCCCCTGTTATCCTGATCTTCTATCAGGGAATATAAATAATTCACATGTGCCTGCGTTTCATCCAGGCTGTGTGAGACTTGTTCGTTGAAAGCTATAAGAACCTGCTGTGTCGCCTCCAGCGCCTCCATTTTGGAATTCATCTGGCGCATGTCTTTTTTTTATTTCAGACAGATCACGGCGTACTGGTTCTAGAGCATCTTGCAGGAGGTCTCTCATGAAGTCCCGAGAGATAGGTAAGTCTTCCGACTGCAAATTCTCCTCCTGATCGCTATCTCCATCTCTCTCAGAGTCGAGGTCTTTCTCTTCCTCTGGGCTGGAGCTGCGCACAGGCGCCATCTTGGATTCACCCCTGGGCTCGGCTCGTCTTACGAATTTGTCCAGATCGCTCTGGCTAGCAGAAGCTTTGAGCCTACTCGGGGTGTCCCTAGGCTTGTCCTTGCCCGTTTTGCCCATTTTTTTCAAGAAATAAAAGCTTTGATAAGCTCAGAAGGCACGGTCAGCAGCAGAGCTCTTCACATGCGCTGCATCCGGCTCGGCTGCTTGACTCCGCCCCCCCCAGCATGGGTATATGTAAAATGACACCCCAAAACACATTCCCCAACTTCTCCTGAGTACGGCGATACCGCATGTGTGACACTTTTTTGCAGCCTAGGTGGGCAAAGGGGCCCACATTCCAAAGAGAACCTTTCGGAATTTCACAGGCCATTTTTTACAGATTTTGATTTCAAACTACTTTGCAAGCATTTGGGCCCCTAAAATGCAAGGGCAGTATAACTACCCCAGAAGTGACCCTATTTTGGAAAGAGGACACCCCAAGGTATTCCGTGAGGGGCATGGCGAGTTCATATAATTCATTTTAAAAAAAATAAAAAAAACCAGGCCGCAAAGCAATACATTTATTAACTTTATAATAACATTTGAACAGAACATATAAACTTTCTGAACAGAATATAAACTTTTTTTGCTTACTGGTGTTTTTTTTTTTTTTACCTTTATAGGACAAACCTCTCCTTCCCCATGGGACAATGTACAGAGCGCAAATCGCCCAAAGATGTGGTGAAGTACATTATGCACTTTGTCCCAGGTGAAAGGATAAGTTTGCAGCAGCTCTGTGTGAATGGGCCCTAATAGCCCTGTGTGCCTGTCCTGTGAGATGCAATCCCTATGCTAAGTGTACCTGTGTGTGGTACTTCCGGAAACACTCCCCTAAGCATAGGGCAGGGTGGTCAGGGCAGTCAGGACAGAAATAGCGGGTGTCACGCCTTATTCCGCTCCTGCTACAGACACAACATCTTTTTCGGGGTGACGGTTGGGTCGAGGTACCAGCAACGACATTGGGGAAATGTCGCTCGTGTAGACGGCTCACTACACTGGTGGATGGGGCCACGGAAGCTCCTGGATACAGGAGGTTCTCGATGATCTCTTCCTGAAATTTGAGGAAGGATCCTGTTCTCCCAGCCTTACTGTAGAGAACAAAACTATTATATGCAGCCAATTAAATTAAATATACAGACAGTTTCTTAAACCAGCGTCTGGTGCGTCGGGAAACTAAATACGGAGCCAACATCTGGTCATTGAAGTCCACCCCTCCCATGAGCGAATTAAAGTAGTGGACACAGAGGGGCTTTTCAATGACACTGGTTGCTCGTTCAATTTGTATTGTCGAGTCTGCGTGAATGGAGGAGAGCATGTAAACGTCACGCTTGTCTCTCCATTTCACCGCGAGCAGTTCTTCATTACACAAGGCAGCCCTCTCCCTCCTTGCAAGATGGATGGTAACGAGCCGTTGGGGGAAGCCCCTTCGACTAGGTCACGCAGTGCCGCAGCAGCCAATCTGTTCTAGGAACAAATGCCTGAAGAGGGGCACACTTGTGTAGAAATTGACCACATAAAAATGGCACCCCTTGCCAAATAAGGGTGACACCAAGTCCCAGACTGTCTTCCCACTGCTCCCCAGGTAGTCAGGGCAACCGACCGGCTCCAGGGTCTGATCTTTACCCTCATAGATCCAAAATTTGTGGGTATAGCCTGCGGCCTTTTCACAGAGCTTATACAATTTGACACCATACCGAGCGCGATTGCTTGGGATGTATTGTTTGAAGCCAAGGCGCCCGGCAAAATGTATAAGGGACTCGTCTACGCAGATGTTTTGCTCAGGGGTATACAAATCTGCAAATTTGTTGTTGAAGTGGTCTATGAGGGGCCGAATTTTGTGGAGCCGGTCAAAAGCTGGGTGGCCTCTTGGACGGGAGGTGGTGTTGTCGCTAAAGTGCAGGAAACGCAGGATGGCCTCAAATTGTGCCCTGGACATGGCAGCAGAGAAGATGGGCATGCGATGAATTGGGTTCGTGGACCAATATGACCGCAATTCATGCTTTTTGGTTAGACCCATGTTGTGGAGAAGGCCCAGAAAAATGTTTAATTCGGAAACTTGGAGGGGTTTCCACCGGAAAGGTTGGGCATAATAGCTTCCCGGGTTGGCGGCTATAAATTGAGTGGCATACCGATTTGTTTCTGCCACGACCATGTCCAAGAGCTCCGCAGTCAAGAACAGCCCAAAAAATCCCAGGGCCGAACCGATCTGAGCTGTCTCAACCCGAACTCCAGACTGGGCGGTGAAAGGGGGAACTAATGGTGTGGCTGAAGTTGGGGACTGCCAATCAGGGTTTGCCAGCACCTCAGGGACACTAGGGGGTCTACCGGCCTGTCTGTGCGGTGGCTGCGATGGGGTAACTATTGCACGTGCCACCGTACCAGCTTCAACTGCCCTTCTGGTGCTCGCCACTTCACCGTGTTGTACGGCAGTGCTGGTACTAGGTCCAGGGTGGGCTGCGCTGCTGGTGTATGCCTCACCACGTAATCCGACAGTGCCAGCCCCACTCTGCTGCCCTTGAAGCGGATCCTGCGCAACCTGTGGTCTAGCAACACGGGGCCGGGTACGCCTGGTGCTATCAGGGACCTCAACCTCCTCGTCCGAACTTTGGGTCAGACTGCCACTGCTTTCTACAGGTTCATATTCTGACCCGCTAGATTCGTCAGATGAGGGTTCCCATTCCTCATCTGACTGGGTCAGAATCCTGTAGGCCTCTTCAGAAGAATACCCCTTGTTTGATATTTGGACTACTAAATTTAGGGGATATTCCCTGACACTACCCAAGAAAAAAAGCAAGCCTGTTTTACAAATTGGAGGCTAGCAAAGTACCGGAGGCCGCTGTGATTGATAAAAAATATCAAAACTGATGTTTTTTTTATCGCCGCAGCGCTTGGAAAGTGAGTGTGCAGTGATAAAAAATATATATTTTTTGTCACTGCGGCGTGGCGGGCATGGATAAACGCATGTGTGGGCGACCGATCAGGCCTGATCGGGCAAACACTGCGTTTTGGGTGGAGGGCGAGCTAAGGTGACACTAATACTATTATAGATCTGACTGTGATCAGTTTTGATCACTTACAGATACTATAAAAGTACAAATGCTGATTAGCGATACGCTAATCAGCGAATCATTGACTGCGGTGCGGTGGGCTGGGCGCTAACCGATTGCTAACTACCTAACCAAGGGGCCTAAACTATCCTAAAACCTATCAGTCAATACCAGTAAAAAAAATTATTGACAGGGGCGATCAAGGGGTTAATTGGGGTGATGGGGGGTGATCTGGGGGCTAAGTGAAGTGTTTGGTGTACTCACTGTGAACTGTGCTCCTCTGCTGAGACCAACCGACGAAAAGAATCAGCAGAGGAGCACAGCAGCCATTTATCACCTTATATTTATACATTTAAAGTGTTAAATGGCCTATGATTCATTTTTTTAAAAATCATCAGCCTGCCAGCGATGATCATTGGCTGGCAGGCTGATGATGTAACCCCCCTCGAACTTTTGCCGGCCCGCGATGAGCATGCACGGGCCGGCTGTGAGCGTCATCTCGCGTCTCGCGAGATGACGCGTATATGCGTGACTCTGCCTGAGACTGCCGCCTCCGGACCGTGATCCTGCGTTAGGCGGTCCGGAGGCGGTTAATAAGGCCTGAGGGCATTATTATACATATTACATCCCAATTCTGTAGAAATACTCACCAACTTCCGATTGCTAGTCATCTTTTAAATGTCCAATTGATAAGGGCCTATTTAGTGACGTGTTCATATTAGAGGCTTTTGTAGACCCACAAAAACCCACACATGTTTGAATTTGACATATCTGTAAGGATATTGTGGCAATCATCTGCAAATCCATACGTGTCCTGTGTAAGGATGCTGACCTACGTTTCATTTTATAAAAGAAAGTTACGTTTATATAAAAAAGAGATGTTACAGAGGGAAACATTTTTTCCCCCCACAGCATTTAAAGGAGTTGTCCCACAGAAAATATTCTAGTTTTCAAACCAGCACCTGGGTCTGAATACTTTTGTATTTATATGTAATTAAAAATTTTGCATAGCCACAGAGTTATTCAATAAAATGTATCTGTGTAGCGCCACCTGCTGTTTGTTTTGTTTCTTATTTCTTTGACCTGCTCACTGAGATGGCCACACATGCTCAGTTTCATTCTTCAACTAGCTCCTGAGCTGTAATAGGAAGAGCATGCACATGTTCCCTTAGCTGCAGCAGAAAAGACACTCCCTTTGAGCTGCCAGCTTGATATAAATCTAGCAGAGCATTGAATGGGGAGATTTCTGGATCCATGTGAGGTACATGGCTGGTTCTAGCTTTATTAGAAAGATGTTGTCATGAGATAACCCCTTTAACCGCCTCTGGACCGCCTAACGCAGGATCGCGGTCCGGAGGCTGCTGTCTCAGGCAGAGTGATGCATCTATGCGTCATCTTGCGAGACGCGAGACTTCCTGTGAACTCACGCACACAGGCGCGCGCGTTCACAGGATCGGAAGGTGAGCGAGTGGATCTACAGCCTGCCAGCGGTGATCGTTCGCTGGCAGGCTGTAGATGCGATTTTTTTAACCCCTAACAGGTATATTAGACGCTGTTTTGATAACAGCGTCTAATAGACCTGCTACCTGGTCCTCGGTAATAAGTAGCACCAATCACCACACTACACTACACCCCCCCTGTCACTTATTAATCCCTTATTAACCCCTGATCACACCATATAGACTCCCTGATCACCCCCCTGTCATTGATCACCCCCCTGTCATTGATCACCCCCTTGTAAGGCTCCATTCAGACGTCCGTATGTGTTTTACGGATCCACGGATCCATGGATCAGATCCGCAAAACACATACGGACATCTGAATGGAGCCTTACAGGGGGGTGATCAAAGACAGGGGGGTGATCACCTCATATAGACTCTCTGATCACCCCCCTGTCATTGATCACCCCCCTGTAAGGCTCCATTCAGACGTCCGTATGTGTTTTACGGATCCATGGATCGGATAAGCAAAACACATACGGACCTCTGAATGGAGCCTTACAGGGGGGTGATCAATGACAGGAGGGTGATCAGGGAGTCTATATGGGGTGATCACCCCCCTGTCATTGATCACCCCCTTGTAAGGCTCCATTCAGACGTCCGTATGTGTTTTGCAGATCCGTGGATCCGCAAAACACGGACACCGCTGATCCGCAAAACACATACGGATGTCTGAATGGAGCCTTACAGGGGGGTGATCAATGACAGGGTGGTGATCACCCCATATTGACTCCCTGATAACCCCCCTGTCATTGATCACCCCCCTGTAAGGCTCCATTTAGATATATTTTTGGCACAAGCTAGCGGAAATTGATTTTATTTTTATTTTTTCTTACAAAGTCTCATATTCCACTAATTTGTGTCAAAAAATAAAATCTCACATGAACTCACCATACCCCTCACGGAATCCAAATGCGTAATTTTTTTTAGACATTTATAATCCAGGCTTCTTCCCACCCTTTAGGGCCCCTAAAATGCCAGGGCAGTAAAAATACCCCACATGACCCCATTTCGGAAAGAAGACACCCCAAGGTATTCGCTGAGGGGCATATTGAGTCCATGAAAGATTGAACTTTTTGTCCCAAGTTAGCGGAAAGAGAGACTTTGCGAGAGAAAAAAAAAATATCAATTTCCGCTAACTTGTGCCCAAAAAAAAAATCTTCTATGAACTCGACATGCCCCTCATTGAATACCTTGTGGTGTCTTCCTTCCAAAATAGGGTCACATGTGGGGTATTTATACTGCCCTGGCATTTTAGGGGCCCTAAAACGTGAGAAGAAGTCTGGGATCCAAATGCCTAAAAATGCCCTCCTAAAAGGAATTTGGGCCCCTTTGCGCATCTAGGCTGCAAAAAAGTGTCACACATGTGGTATCGCCGTACTCAGGAGAAGTTGGGCAATGTGTTTTGGGGTGTCATTTTACATATACCCATGCTGGGTGAGATAAATATCTTGGTCAAATGCCAACTTTGTATTAAAAAAATGGGAAAAGTTGTCTTTTACCAAGATATTTCCTAGAATTTTTTATTTTTTGTCACAAGTTAGCGGAAAATGATGATTTTTTTTTTCTTACAAAGTCTCATATTCCACTAACTTGTGACAAAAAATAAAATATTCTAGGAACTCGCCATGCCCCTCACGGAATACCTTGGGGTGTCTTCTTTCCAAAATGGGGTCACTTGTTGGGTAGTTATACTGCCCTGGCTTTTTAGGGGCCCTAATGCGTGAGAAGTAGTCTGAAATCAAAATGTGTAAAAAATGCCCTGTGAAATCCTAAAGGTGCTCTTTGTAATGTGCCCTTTGCCCACCTAGGCTGCAAAAAAGTGTCACACATGTGGAATCGCCGTACTCAGGAAAAGTTGGGCAATGTGTTTTGGGGTGTCATTTTACATATACCCATGCTGGGTGAGATAAATATCTCGGTCAAATGGCAACTTTGTATAAAAAAAATGGGAAAAGTTGTCTTTTGCCAAGATATTTCTCTCACCCAGCATGGGTATATGTAAAATGACACCCCAAAACACATTGCCCAACTTCTCCAGAGTACGGCGATACAACATGTGTGCCATTTTTTGCAGCCTAGGTGGGCAAAGGGGCCCACATTCCAAAGACCACCTTTAGGATTTCACAGGGCATTTTTTACACATTTTGATTTCAAACTACTACTCACACATTAGGGCCCCTAAAATGCCAGGGCAGTATAACTACCCCACAAGTTACCCCATTTTGGAAAGAAGACACCCCAATGTATTTCGTGATGGGCATAGTGAGTTCACGGAAGTTTTTATTTTTTGTCACAAGTTAGTGGAATATGAGACTTTGTAAGGGAAAAAAAATAAAATCATCATTTTCCGCTAACTTGTGACAAAAAATAAAAAGTTCTATGAACTCATTATGCCCATCAGCGAATACCTTAGGGTGTCTACTTTCCGAAATGGGGTCATTTGTGGGGTTTTTCTACTGTCTGCGCATTGTAGAACCTCAGGAAACGTGACAGGTGCTCAGAAAGTCAGAGCTGCTTCAAAAAGCGGAAATTCCCATTTTTGTACCATAGTTTGTAAACGCTATAACTTTTACCCAAACCATTTTTTTTAACCAAACATTTAAATGTCAGCAGCATCGAAATAGCACCAAATGAAAGCTCTATTAGTGAGAAGAAAAGGAGGTAAAATTCATTTGAGTGGTAAGTTGCATGACCGAGCAATAAATGGTGTAAGTAGTGTAGTGCAGAATTGTAAAAAGTGGTCTGGTCATTAAGGGTGTTTAAGCTAGGGGGGGATGAGGTGGTTAAGGATAAAACAGGGTCAGTGTCTACCTGCTTCCACCTCAGAGGATCACACAAATGTGTTTACGGTCACTCCAAAAACTGTAGAATGGTAGAACATGTCCTATACAACTGACACAATAAGATATATAATACACGCTACAAGATAGGCCGTCTATCTATCGCAGGTCCGAATCTACTTAATTGGTCAGAAAATTCCATACTGGATGAATAAACTCAACCCGAATTCAAAGTCCTCCAACTGTCCTGAAAATTCTTAGATGACACGTAACCAGTTCTGTTTCAAAATGAAAGTCATAGCTTACTTCAGTGTAAGTGGTCATAGGGGAAAACAGCAGGATACTTTTATTTGGGCTCCTCAGGGGCGTAGATAAGGGGGGAGGACAGGGGGGGTTCAAACCCCCCCAGATTGTCTGTCCTCCTAACCTGCCAGAGAACGGCCCAGGCATGCCACTGCCTGCAATAGCGGCGCAGGCAGTGCGGCACACAGAGAGGTGATGGAGGGTACAGGGCAGGCAGCATAGGCATGCGCACAGGGTGTGCCGGGTGTGCCTGGGCACACCCTAATCACATTCCTGTGCTCCGCCTCCTGCACTGCCGCCTGCCAGCCCCGCACTAGTGTCGGACCGGCGACCGCACAGATGGTAACTATGACACAAAGACACATACTGTAGACAGTGTATTAAGTCCACCCCCACTGCTCCTGTGCTCCGCCTCCCTGTCTCCCGGCGGCCGGCCACGTAACGTCACTCACTTCGATGTCACGCGCCTGCTCGCTCCGCCTTCATTAATAAAGTGGGAGGAGCATGCGCCTGCGGCATGACGTAGGGAGTGACGTCACGTTACGCTGCGGCAGGCCGCCTAGTTTTAATGTTTGAAGAGTGGGAGCCAGCCTGCCTGCCCGCCCACTCGCCCAGTGCCCAAGCAGCCCAACTGCCTATGCCCAGGCAATGAATGGATATATATCTTGTATATATCACCAGGTGATGTGATGTCTTTTGTGCACTGTCTGTGAAAAAGAAAAACTGATGTAATTCTGAATACTATCTGGAGTCCTGACAGTCCCAGTCCCAGTAAGTTAGTGATAGATTATTAGATAGTAGTAGTACATATACTTTGCACAAGTCACTTACATAAGGAATGGCGGGTCCGTCTTACAATAGGGACACTGTCAGGGACACTTTTATGTGTGAAAAAAAATTATCTACGGCCCTGGGGCTCCTTATCACAAATCATTTATTAAAACAAAATCCCTGCAGAGAAAAATTGTGATCCAGAAAAAGGCAAAAAACTAAACACATTTGGCCAGTTTGTGTCACAGGGAAAAAAATCCTTCTTGACCCTGAGAAAAGGCCATCGGTCGGAAGACCCTGGATCAGAGCCATTGATAATTCTACCTGGTTGGGGTCTACTTACCTATATATCCTACTTACCTATTGTGAAGGATGGAAATATATTGAAATGTGCCCATCTGACCTCCATGTTGGATGTGCACACGGAGACGAAGACTGTTGTGATCTCTGTTGACTCTTGGTTTCTCCATCTGGGACGCTGGTATGGGCCTTGTATCCTGAAAGCTTCTTGCCTTAACTATCAGCCTGGCGTCCACCGGCATGCTACGTAGATAGGAAGACTGTTGTAACCGTCTCCATGTGGTTGGTGATTGACCTGCTTGGTCGCTGCATCATAAATTTTGGTGATACTATGACTGCTGTGTGTTTAATCCATAAGTCGAGTTCCTATAGAAGCACAGAAAAGCATAGTGAATATGTGGTTGGAAACTAATTCTTTCAGATTGATAGACAAAACCTGCCCTGCGGGGAACAATATCTGCCTATTAACGGCATATTCATATATAAATTGTCACATCCGAAAAGAGCGGAGCTCGCCTACTTGGCTATTTTCTTAAGCCTTACTAAAGTGAAATGAGAGCAGCACAACATTGGCCACTTCCCCCTTTCCTGGCTGTGTGTGACAGGGTCCTGTTCTTGAGACAGCAGCAGGTGTCAGAGGTAGGAACCTAGACACTGTAACCTGGGGATGTGCCATCAATTTCCAGATAGAACAAGCCCTTTAATAACAGAGGACACAGCACCCTCTAAGCATATCCTGGAATGTGACCATCATTATGTTGTAGGGCTGGTAGGACATACGCACGTACATTACCAGTTCTGGCTGCTATGGCATGGCCACATGGGGAAGATTGCCCAACATGGAAATTTTACTGCAGATTTTGCTGACATTCCACTGTGGATTTCGGTGCGGATTTACCAAAGATCTAACTCTACGCATTGCAAACGGGGAAATATACAGTGTAAATCTGTAGAATAGATTAAACCAATCAGATTCTATCTTTCATTTTGGACAGCTCTTTTGGAAAATGAAATGAGTAATCTGGTTGGTTGCTATGGGCAACTAAGCCAGTTCTACTTTACACCAGTTTTGATAAATTACCCCCTTAATTCTTCTCTGTACCAATCCTGATTCCTATTTGTTTTGAATGTGTACTCTTTGTGGAAGCTTCCATGCTGATTTTTTTTAGATGATGTATTGGTCATTTCAAAGACAGTATAAGAAACTGGTTATACTAAAATCTTGTTAATGTGATAGTTTGGTAGATCGCTACTTATTGGCACCAAAAGAAAAGTCCACTGGAATCTGTGTAAATTCAGATGTAGCAAATGGACTTGAGGCCATGGATGTGCATATTACACCTCAAATCTGTCATTACACTCTCTAACTTACCATTGTTAGGGCAGCTTTTAAATGCCATAGTGATTAGGGGCCTTTCTAGTGACAAGTACATTGTAAAGTCTCCAGTCAGTCAAGAAAGGGTTAATACTTGGGACCACTGTGGCTCACTTCATAGTTAAAGTGCATGAGGTAGGTATCAATAATAAGCCCCTGTAATTTTTTTATGGCAATTGTGCTGCTGATGTCATAGATGCATAAGTCTATGACAAAAAGTTTACACAGATGAAGGTTCCATAACAGAAGGACAAACGGCCATTTGCAGAGCCATGCTTGATGTGTCTGGAGACCTGAAGCTTCACCATCTGTAGAGGGAGGATGGGGACGCCCGCCTAGCCAACCAGATCAGCCCTATCGCCTAGCTAGCCAGATCAGCCCAATCCACCTAGCCAGCCAGATCAGCCCTATCCGCCTAGCCAGCCAGATCAGCCCTATCGCCTAGCTAGCCAGATCAGCCCAATCTACCTAGCCAGTCAGATCAGCCCTATCCGCCTAGCCAGCCAGATCATCCAAATTAGCCCTAGCCATCAATGGGTCGACAATAAATTTGAGGTACTGAATAAAAATACAGTCATTTGATGTTAAATAAATTCTCTCTATTTTACACCCAATTTAAGTGTTTTGTGCACTTCTTTCATAATCTTTGGTTTGTGTGGTATTGCCACGGATAAAGTTAGCAGATAGCTGGAACATATAAATAAACAAGCGACTGGCTTGATCCCAAACTAATAAGCTTATAGGTGGGCCCTATAAAACCCTAAGAGCTCTCCCTGACTGCTACATACATGAAAGGGTCTGTATGGTAGACGATTGCATGCCCGCGTACCTAATCCTGTGTGACACCTGAAAATCCTATAATAGTGAGGGGACACGACCACCAGCTCCCTGCACTTAATACGGACGGAGTCATGGTCTCTAGAATCAAGCCAGCAAGGAAACACAATAAAGTAAAATACTTATCTGAAAAAACAGCAGAAGCAGCCTCCAGCAGTGAACACCTCATCCAGGAAGTAGTATAAACCGCAAAGTGAGGCAGTATGGGAGGGATTATAATGGAAGACGATTAGTTGAAATAAGTGACACCTGGCAGAAGGAAAGGAGATGAGAAAGTGAAACCAAAACAAAGAATCATACGAGGTAGAGAAGGACGTCTGCCAGACCTTCCCACAGAACTGGCGGTGACAGGTATTGCTTGGGTGTGAGCGTCCATTAAATATTGCATAGTGACAGAGCCAGATATCTAGTGATGTGTTTTTAAACCTGTGTAGCAAGAAGATGGAGCAGAGATGACAAGCTTTTCAGCAATGACAAATTTATCAAAAAGGAACTTGTGTCATGATAAAGTTGATGTGCAGCGCCCTGGCTCATAGAAAAGGCACTAGGTGAGGAGAGAGGAGAGGGTAGGAGCGGTGACTGAGGCAGTGAGGGTGGCTGTGGTCCTCAAGGTGCCTGACACTGTGAGCCTGTGGCTTAATTTTTCCAGCTAAGTGAATAATCTTCAACCCTGGTAGTTGAACGGACATGGCTGCTCATTGTGTCCTGACCACAGTTCCATGGCCCCTGGTACCGACCTCCCATTCTCTTGTTGCATGGACCTCAGGTACTGGGGGTGTGAAAGGATGCTAGCTCCAACTCAATAGAGGTCAGTCATGCCGAGAGGACTGCTTCATCTTCCTCCCTGGGGCTTAAAGGGTTTGTGTAGGTGCTATACATTGATGAGCTCTCCACAGAATAGGTCATCAATATCTGACCGGTGGGGGTCCGACACCAGGCACCCTGACCGATCAGCTGTTTGAAAAGGAGACAGTGCTCCACTGCTCGTGGTCTCGGAAGTGAAGTGTAATCACAAGTACTCGCTCTATTCACTTGAATGCCACCACTGCAAAGGAGTGTAATGAAGAGGAAGCAGCTCTCGCATGGAGCGTCACCTCTTCAAACCACTGATCAGCTGGGTTGTCAGACCCCCGCCCATCAGATATTGATGACCTGTCCTGAGGATAGGTCATCAATATATTCCTACTGCACAAACACCAGTGGTGTTTTTCCCCTAAGTGACCCCAAACGGGTGGGGATTGGATCATGGAGGGGGATGGTGCTTGGGAACCGTCCCTGGCTGTGAAGAGGTCTGCAGCAATTGTACGGTGTCTCAGCTAGAGCGAATACAACGTCCACTGAAAAGGGATGAAGTCTCTTCCTCCCTGAACCTAGAATTACAGATTTTTCAATATACGGTGCTGCCTATACCTATACTATGCTACACTACATGCCAATCACAGCTTGACAAAGGGCGTATTTACTGTTGCCCAAAACGTTACAGCAATATGTGAATATCCATATGTGGTGGTTCTCCAATAAATTCTTAATTGTAGGATTTATTAGGGCCATGCGCCAAATAGGAGAACAAGAATAGTGCCGTTGAACTTGTGTATAAGTCAAGTGAATACATACTAGGGTGCGAAAAAGAAACAGTGTCTGTAGCAGAAGAACTGAGGGGCCAATAAAAAAAACAAAAACAGGAAAAGGTGAGGGGCTGCTATGCTAATATACTGTAAGCAAGCTACTGTATAGTGGGGTGTGCTGTATATTGTGGAGTGCTATACTGCATACTGTGGGGTGCTGCATACTGTATACAGTGGCGTAGCTAGAAATGACTGGGCCCCACAGAAATTTTTGGGGTGGGGTGCTGTATACTGTGGGGTATTGCATACTGTGGGGTGCTGTATATTGTGGAGTGCTATACTGCTCTACTTTATAGTGTGGGGTGCTGTATAGTGTGGGGTGCTGTATACTGTATTGCTTGGGGTGCTGTATACTGTAGGGTGCTATACTGTATGCTATAGAATGATTTACTGCATACTGTGGGGTACTATATACTGTGGGGTACTGTATACTATAGGGTGCTTTACTGCTTTACTGTGGGGTGCTATACTGCTCTACTGTGAGGTGCTATACTGTACATTATAGGATGCTATACTGCATACTGTTGGGTACTATATACTGTAGGGGACTGTATACTATAGGGTGCTATACTGCATACTGTGGGGTGCTGTATACTATAGGGTGCTTTACTGCATACTGTGGGGTCCTATATACTATATGGTGCTATACTGCATACTGTCGGGTACTGTATACTATAGGGTGCTATACTGCATACTGTGGGGTGCTGTATACTATAGGGTGCTATACTGCATACTGTGGGATGCTGTATACTATAGGGTGCTATACTGAATACTGTGGAATGCTGTATACTACAGGATGCTATACTGCATACTGTGAGATGCTGTATACTATAGGGTGCTATACTGCGTACTGTGGGGTACTGTATACTATAGGGTTGTACACTGCATTCTGTGGGGTACTGTAAACTATAGGGTGCTATACTGTGGGGTGCTATATACTATAGGGTGCTATACTGTGGGATGCTGTATACTATAGTGTGCTATACTGCATACTTTGAGATGCTGTATACTATAGGGTGCCATACGGCATATTGTGAGGTCCTGTATACTATAGGGTGCTATACTGCATACTGTGAGATGCTGTATACTATAGGGTGCTATACTGCATACTGTGTGATGCTATATACTATAGGGTGCTATACTGCATACTGTGGGGTGCTGTATACTATAGGGTGCTATACTGCATACTGTGGGTTGCTATATACTATAGGGTGCTGTACTGCATACTGTAGGGTACTGTATACTATAGGGGGCTATACTACATACTGTGGGGTGCTGGGGTGCACTGTAACGCTAGGGTGAGCTGAGCCCGTTCTCCTTCCTGAACTGCAGAGCGGTGCCCACTTCCAGCCCTGAGCACTGATCCTGAGACGCTGGAGTCTTCAGAACTGGAAGTATTGACAGTAATTTACTGTACTCCACCAGATGTGTGGATTTTTTCTTTTGTGTGTTGTGGTGGAGGGCGTGGGAAGGCGGGATCCAGGGGGCCCAAGTAAATTCTTGCCCAGGGTCCAATCAATATTAAAGACGGCCCTGTAAATAAGTAAGGCGTAAACTTTCACACTAGTGTTTTTCTTTTCCGGTGCTGAGTTCCGTCACAGGAGCGGCATTAAAGGGAATTTGTCACCTGCTTTTACCATTTTAAGCTGGCACCATCGCTATGTTCACTAAAGTACCTTATTTCCAGCAGTCTTCTTTTTACTTCATTTCGTTTAGTAGTTTTGATATAAAAGTGCTTTTTATGTTATGCTAATGAGGCTCCAAGGTGCCCAGAGAGGAGTTTTTTTCACTCTCCGGTGCCCAGTGACACCCCCCTGCAGTGCCCAAGAACGCCTCCTGATCCTCAAATAACCTCCCACAGCCCGGCAAACGGTTCCGCCCCCTCCCCACATCATAGTCTACCTTATAGAAATGCCCCATCCTTCTTCCTTTCTGCGGCCAGAAAACTTGTGCAGGCGCAGTACCGCCTGCGGCCTGCGCGATCATCAACCTCCTGAGGGCAACAGCCTCAAAAGTCTCACTGGGCATGCGCCGAGCCCAGTGATGTAACCTGAGTGCTGTTGCCCTCAGGAGGTTGATGATCGCGCAGGCCGCAGGACGCAGGCGGTACTGCGCCTGAACGAGTTTTCTGGCCGCAGACAGGCAGAAGGACGGGGCATTTCTATAAGGTAGACTATGATGTGGGGAGGGGGCAGAACCGTTTGCCGGGCTGTGGGAGGTTATTTGAGGATCAGGAGGCGTTCTTGGGCACTGCAGGGGGGTGTCACTGGGCACCGGAGAGTGAAAAAAACGCCCCTCTGGGCACCTTGGAGCCTCATTAGCATAACATAAAAAGCGCTTTTATATCAAAACTACTAAACGAAATGAAGTAAAAAGAAGACTGCTGGAAATAAGGTACTTTAGTGAACATAGCGATGGTGCCAGCTTAAAATGGTAAAAGCAGGTGACAGATTCCCTTTAAAGGGGTTATCCCATCTTAGACAATAGGGACATATCGCTAGGATATGCCCCCATTGTCTGATAGGTGCGGGTCCCACCTCTGGGACCCGCACCTACAAGGAGAACGGAGCGGGGGAGAGTTGTGGCTGGAAAACCCTGGGAAACCCGGGGTCCATCTACCGCCAGGCGCAGCTCCCCGCCTCTCCCATTGAAGTGAATGGGAGCACACCCTGCATGCGCGGCCACCGCTCCCATTTATTTCTATGGGCTCCATAGAAATTAATGGAGGGGGGCTGTGCATACGCAGTGCGCCCTCCTCCACTTTCTCCGCTCCGTTCTCCTTGTCGGTGAGGGTCCCAGTGGTAGGACCCACACCTATCAGACAATGGGGGTATATCCTAGTTATATGCCCCCATTGTCCAAGATTGGATAACCCCTTTAAGTGTTCCAGCAAAACGGACCCAGCTTTCCGCATGCGCAGACCTTTAAAGCGAACCTTTCACCTGCATTTCACTTAATAAACTATCAAAAGTACCTTATAGATCATCCTCATTGTGTTATTATACAGCCTTGTCCCGCTTTTCTGCCATGTATATGCATGAAAAAATCGCCTTATAAAGTACTCTTCTCCAGCTCCACAAGTCACGATAGAAGTCAAGGGGGTAGCCCTTCCCTCACTCCAGGCTGTAACTCCCCTGCCCTAACCCCGCCTCTATGCAGTCTAATTGACACCCGGCTCAGTCGCCGGGACCGCGCTTGTACAGGCGGCGCATGCGCCGTCAGCCTCAGTAGCAACGCAATCCTGTCTATCGCGCGGACTCAAGCGCGATCCTGTAATTCAGTTACAGGATCGCGCTGCTACTGAGTCCGACGGCGCATGCGCCGCCTGTACAAGCGCGGTCCCGGCGACTGAGCCGGGTGTCAATTAGACTGCATAGAGGCGTGACTTGTGAAGCTGGAGAAGAGTACTTTATAAGGCGATTTTTTCATGCATATACATGGCAGAAAAGCGGGACAAGGCTGTATAATAACACAATGAGGATGATCTATAAGGTACTTTTGATAGTTTATTAAGTGAAATGCAGGTGAAAGGTTCGCTTTAAAAATGCTAAAGAAATTTATACCGGATCCGTTTTTACAGACGACACCGGACAGACAGATCCGGTATTTCAATGCATTTGTCAGACGGATCCATCTACAAATGCTATCCGTTTGCGTAGGGATCCTCTGCCGCAAGTGTGAAAGTACCCTAAAACTACCAAAACCGCTGACATCAGAGGAGACCTGTGGAGTCCACCAAATGTGAAGGATCCCAGTGGCATGTGATAGGAGGAGCCTGAGGCCGGCCCCTCCCACTGCACATGGCTCCTGGGGAGGGGTTGTACTTCCATTGTCAGCCTGGAAGGTGCCCGCCCTGGGAGTGAGTGGCTTCTCCCCTGAGGCGGCGCATCTCCATCTGTGCACTCACTGTGCGGTGGTGAATGGCAAACCGCTTTATAGTGAGCCCGGCTGAGGAGGCGCAGGAGCCCCGGAGCCAGGCGTACCTCTCCCTGAGCGAGGCTGAAGAGGAGAGCCGTGCCTCCGTCGCCATCCTGGAGTATTCCAGGGAGCCTAACAAGTATGGTGAGTGCAGCGGCACCATGTGCACCAGGCGGCAGAGGAGGGGTTGGGAGTCCATGGCAGCGCAGGTGGAGACTAGTTCAGTGTTATCTGGAATGGTCAGTGGTATCAGTGCTCCGCGAACCCTTGCCCAGCAGCTGGTGCCCGATCTGCTTGTATGGAGTACATGCAGTGGATAAGAAGTCCTTGGCCGGGCGGGCGACCACTTATCTCTCCAGCACTTCTGTCATTCTCTCCTGACAGTTTCATGGTGATAGAGTCGTGGCAGACAAGTAAACAAGTGCCAGGGGCACACTGCTGCTGATGGGTCCTCAGGCGAGAGAAAAGAATCCAGTCCAGGAGAGGGTTATGTAAATAGTTGTCCCAGAGCTGCGCAACCTTCTAATATACCTTGTGTTATATCTCTGTTTGCTGTCACTGAAGTGGAGTATTCATCTTTACTTCCAAAATGAGGAAAACCTGTCCTGGTTAAGTCTGACTGACAAAGAGGTATTCCTGTGGTGACAGTACAGGTGCCTCCATTAATTTCAGGAGACCCTGAGGGGTAGGGGGTAATGGGTGGGAGGACCAACACCAATTTAAAGGGAACCTGTCACCTCCAAAAACTATCCCAAGCCACCTGCAATACCTGACAGTAGCCAGTAGTGTGTTTCCTGTGATAATTTTCTTCCTGAAGGCCGATGCGGCTAAAGCTCAGAAACTTTTTTTCTATCCCCTGCCGACGTGCTTCTCTAGTCATGCTTGAAGTCAAGGGGACAGTGGCCTCTTTGCTTCAAGTCAAAATAACCATGCCTCTTCCCTGCCCCTTTGCTGTGACTGAGAGCGCTTATGCAGAGAGTTCGGCAAAGCCAGCCGAACTGCCGGCTGTCAATCACAGCGAAGGGGCAGGGGAGAGGCATGGTTATCTTGACTTGAAGCAAGGAGGCCGCTGTCCCCTTGACTTAAAGTGTGACTAGAGAAGCGCGCCGGCAGGGGATAAAAGAACATTTGAGCTTTAGCTGCATCGGCCTTTAGTCACCTAACGATCCTGAGCGGCTGCAGTTCTGGCGGAGTTAGAGGCGCTGCCTAGTAGGAAAAAAAAGCACCGTGATGATCGCTGCACATATTGTCCCTCTTTGCAATTTTCAAAAGTTGGGAGGTATGTATATGTGCGCTTGGCAGCTGAAGGTATCTGTGTTGGTCCCATGTTCATATGTGCCCGAACTGCTGAGCAAATAGATGAGCACACATGTATGTTTTAATACATGCAAATGAGACTCTAGGAGCAACGGGGGCGTTACCATTCCTCCTAAAGGCTCTGCTCTATCTGCAACTGCTTCACCCTCTGTACTTGAGGGCCAGGCAGTGAAAATGTTATCACACCTAGCCTGTCAACATTTTCACTGGCTGGCCCTCTCCACTTTGATTGACAGGCTAGGTGTGATAACATTTTCACTGCCTGGCCCTCTCCACTTTATCACACCTAGCCTGTCAATCAAAGTGGAGAGGGCCAGGCAGTTGCAGAGAATGTTGCAATTTTCATTTGCAGTCTGCTATGCATTAGTGTCTGCATCAAAATGCTCACGCCACCCCTTAATAAATACTTTGAGGTGAGGGGTGTAGTCTCCAAAATGGGAATTTGCTGGAGCCGATGACCATTCTTCTGCTACACCCCTACCCCGCAATTCGCCAGGGTTGAGGATGGCGTAAAAATGTGGCATGCTACTTTTGTGAATGCCATGAGGAAGAAGATTACCGGATGAGTTATCGCTGGGGCCAGTAGTCTCGTGTCTCGTTGACGGTCATGGTGCCTGCAGTGCGGGGTGAGCACAAGGTATGATCCTTTAGACTGGAGCTGATCATTGGGACAGTTGTCATGTTTTGAGAATTAACAGAAACACTTGTTACTGATAATTTTCTGTGTAAGGCCTTGTTCACATTTCCATGTCTAACGGCCATGAAAATATCAGAATTTTTTCATCCGTGAAGATGTCCGTAAAGGATCTGTGTTTGGTTTGTATGTCCGTTTTTTACCTCTGTGTGTCATCCGTATTCCACAGACACTGCTCAGCTAAAAAATAACTTCCAGATCATGTCCTATCCGAGGCAAGTGAAAAATGAGGAACCAGGCCTTAATGTGCTACCAATCACCTGACTAATGAGCAAGCGCTTGTTCATCGGGTGAACGTATATGGACCAGCACCCACAGTAGCCATCACTAGTTGCTACATATAAATGCAGTTCCCAATCGTTACCTGCGGCCTCTACTGAGGAACATCAGGTACAAATTGCAGAAACTTTCCTAGCAAGGTTTTTTTCTTTTCTATTATATTGCTATGACTTGGTAATTTGAAGACATAAGGTTTTATCTGATGCTGTTTTTATTGTTTCGGTACTGCACCTGCTGTGCTGTATTGTTTGCCAGTACGTTATTTCCAGGCTGCTAATGTTCTAAAATTGGAAATCACCTTTTTACTATGGACATCTGTTCAACAGTGAGAACTTGGGTAATACATTTAAAGAGACAATGCCAGTGTGAATAAGGGCATCTGAAGGGTGCAGAGCACTTGTGAGAACTACTGATTGGACTGAGAGATCTCTTGGTCTGAAATACTGCCCCCTTTCAGAAGGCCTGCAAAGGCTGCGGTTAGGTCTGTTTCAAACTCACGTGAGAGAATGTATAGATGATACATTAACGAATGTTTTGTATGCCACTTCTGATGACGTAAATTGGGAGCGGTTAACTGGTTGCTGACAAAGTATTTCTCGTCAACAGCGGTAGGTAGTTTCCACATCATGATAATCAAGCATACTCATGGTGCTGATAACACAGGCCCTGCTATCAGGAGTGGGGTGATGGCTGTAACCTCAGGTGAAAGGGAGAGGCCCGAGGAGTTATATCAGGCATTGGCAACCTTCGGCACTACAGCTGCTGTGAAACTACAGCTCCCAGCATGCACCCTTAGGGCTGTATTACATTAAAAGATTTTGCAGGCGATTGTCAGGTTATCACATGCAGCGATCTCCTCCACAGTATGGAGAGGCGCAATCGCTGATGCCACTGCTCTTTTTTTATACTGAATCATAAATAGAATTTGCCGTCAGCAGAGCATAATTAGACAGCACCATATGCCGCTGGCAAACAATGATTCTTTTTCTGTTTGCCTGTTCATCGGGTAATCGGTGGCAGTATTACAGATCATCACTAACGAGCGTTCCTATGAATGGCGACCATCGGCCAGTGTAATACAGCCTTAACTCTGCTATTCCCATAGTGAAAGAAGTGTGTCTGTCAGGAAGGTATACGAGAATGAGTCATCAGGGCCTGACAGATTTAGGCCTCTTTCACACTACAGTATGTTGAATTCAGTGTTTTGCGTTAGTTTTTCACGGATCCGTTGTTCCGTTTTTTGCTTCCGTTGTGGTTCCGTTTCCGTTCCGTTGTTCCGTTCCGTTTTTCCGTATGGCATATACAGTATACAGTAATTTCATATAAAAAATTGGGCTGGGCATAACATTTTCAATAGATAGTTCCGCAAAAAACGGAACGGAAACGGAAGACATACGGATGCATTTCCGTATGTGTTCCGTTTTTTTTGCGGACCCATTGACTTGAATGGAGCCACGGACTGTGATTTGCGGCCAAATATAGGACATGTTCTATCTTTTCAACGGAACGGAAATACGGAAACGGAATGCATACGGAACACATTCCGTTTTTTTGCGGAACCATTGAAATGAATGGTTCCGTATACGGACCGTATACGGAACGCAAAAAACAGACCGTATACGGAACGCAAAAAACTGTAGTGTGAAAGAGGCCTTACTGTGAAGCTGAAAGTAATAGTCTGCAGTTGCAGTGAAAATCAAAGTTGTTTTCATGACACAATGATACTTTTATGTTTAGCAGTAGATTTGGGTTCATAAGTTTTACCTTTTTTATTTATAAAAAAAAAAGTTTTTAAATTAGAATTTCTCTGCTTTTGAAGAACGATAGTGATGCCTAATAAAATAGTCATTAACATTCTCCATATGTCTACCTTATGTTGGCATCATTTTGTAAATGTAATTTTCTTGTTTAGGATGTTAGAAGGCTTAGATCATCGGAACTGGTTGCAGATGGCCAGGATCTCTGTGGAGGGATTGCTCTCTGCTGCGGAATCCTTATGGCCCAACCCACGGATGAACATCACTCTTTATTGGTGCAGGTTCAGCGGAAGTATAACTAACTTACTTTTGACTGATTTTGCTAGAAATCCTTTTTTGACTGTGTTCATCTAAGGGGTTAGGTCATGTGGTATTTTTATAGTACAGGTTCGTACGGACACGGCGATACCTAATATGTATACTTTATTTATTTTAGTTTTACAAAATATAATTTTTGAAAAAATAAATACATTTTTTAGTGTTTAGTGCCAATAAAACTGTCCTCCTCATCCCGCAAAAAATTAGCCCCTACTTAAAGGGATTCTGTCACCAGGTTTCACCCGTCAGCTAAAAATATGCTGATGTTCAGGGCGTCTTCACGATTCCTAATGTGGGCTTATAAATGTCACCTGTAGGCTTATTTAGCTAAAAAACAGCTATTACTAACCTGTCAGTCAAACAAATAAGGTGCCCAAGGGGATGTTAATGGATGCAAGGTGCCGTTCGTGCCCAGCGCCGCCTTTCCAGACTTCTGCGCCACCTCCTAATCCTCTGTACCGCCTCTCGCTCCCCCTCCTCCTGCTGTAAGATCTCGTGCATACAGGGGTTGAGCGAAGTGCGCATGCACCGGCACTTCGCTCAACCCCTGTATGCGCGAGATCTTACAGCAGAAGGAGGGGGGAGGGAGGGAGAGCAAGAGGCGGCACAGAAGTCTGGAAAGGCGGCGCTGGGCACGAACGGCGGCGGGTGTGGCCGGCACCTTGCATCCATTAACATCCCCATGGGCACCTTATTTGTTTTACTGACAGGTTTGTAATAGCTGTTTTTTTAGCTAAATAAGCCATAACAATACATCCCAAGCAAGCGCGCCCGGTATGGTATAAGCTCTGTGAAAGGGCCACAGGCTATACCCACAAATTTCGGATCTATGAGGGAAAAGATCAGACCCTGGAGCTGGTCGGTTGCCCTGACTACCTGGGGAGCAGTGGGAAGACAGTCTGGGACTTGGTGTCACCCTTATTCGGCAAGGGGTACCATCTTTATGTGGACAATTTCTACACAAGTGTGGCCCTCTTTAGGCATTTGTTTCTAGAACGGATTGGCGCCTGTAGCACCGCGCGAACTAGTCGTGCGGGCTTCCCCCAACGGCTCGTTACCACCCGTCTTGCAAGGGGGCAGAGGGCCGCACTGTGTAACAAAGAACTGCTCGCGGTGAAATGGAGAGACAAGCGTGACGTTTACATGCTCTCCTCCATTCACGCAGACACGACAATACAAATTAAGCGAGTAACCCGTGTCATTGAAAAGCCCCTCTCAGTCCACGACTATAACCTTCACATGGGAGGGGTGGACTTCAATGACCAGATGTTGTCTCCGTATTTAGTTTCCCGCAGAACCAGACGCTGGTATAAGAAGGTGTCTGTATATTTAATTCAATTGGCTCTGTATAATAGTTTTGTTCTCTACAGTAAGGCTGGGAGAACTGGATCCTTCCTCAAATTTCAGGAAGAGATCATCGTGAACCTCCTGTACCCAGGAGGTTCCGTGGCCCCATCCACCAGTGTAGTTAGCCGTTTACACGAGCGACATTTCCCCAATGTCGTTGCTGGTACCTCAACCCAACCGTCACCCCGAAAAAGATGTCGTGTCTGTAGCAGGAGTGGAATAAGGCGTGACACCCGCTATTTCTGTCCTGACTGTCCTGACCACCCTGCCCTATGCTTTGGAGAGTGTTTCCGGAAGTACCACACACAGGTACACCTAGCATAGGGATCATCTCACCAGGACAGGCACACAGGGCTATTAGGGCCCATTCACTCACAGCTGCTGCAAACCTCTCCTTTCACCTGGGACAAAGTGCATAACGCACTTCGCCACATCTTTGGGCGATTTGCGCTTTGCACATTGACCCATGGGGAAGGAGAGGTTTGTTCTATAAAGGTGTAAAAAAAAAAAAAAAAAAAAAACACCAGTAAGCAAAAAGGTTAATGTTTAGTTCAAAAAGTTTATATATTCTGTTCCAAAGTTAATAAAATTATTGCGTTGCGGCCTGGTGTGTGTTTTTTTTTTTTTTACCTTCCAGGTGGACCAACCGATCGACTAGCTGCAGCACTGATGTGCATTCTGACAGAAGCATTGCGCTGCTGTCAGATTACACGCAAGTCGGTGTATGCGGCGCTGCAAGATGAGATTTCTCCTCTGCAGTTAAAGATACGTTTGCCAAGGCATACAAGCTGAGGAGGAGGAGGCGGCGTTCCTATGCTTTGGCAAACACTTTGTATATAAAAAAATAAATAAAAAATCCCGCCAATGATTTATTCATCCACATCGATTGATGTGAATGGAGAAATCAGGTTTGCCAGGGCATACGAGCTAAGTGGGTATGGATGTTGGGCGGAGCTCCTATGTCCTGGCAGACGCCTTTCCCCTCCTTTTTTTTTTTTGGCAGAGATTTTTTCATCCACATTGATCGATGCGAATGAAGAAATCTGTGCCGTTCATTTTTTTTCTTTCAGCCCAGAGGCTGAACGGAAAAAAAAATCTCATTACCTGTATGCACAATATAAGGAGATTAGCAGAAACTCCTAATGCTGGCCATACATGTAATGATTGCGGAGACCCTCAAATGCCAGGGCAGTACAAACACCCCACAAATGACCCCATTTTGGAAAGAACACACCCCAAGGTATTTGAGGGGCATATTGAGTCCATGAAAGATTTACATTTTTGTCCTAAGTTAGCGGAAAGTGAGACTTTGTGAGAAAAAACAAAAAAAAAAAATCAATTTCCGCTAACTTATGCCAAAAAAATAAATTTCTATGAACTCGCCAGGCCCCTCATTGAATACCTTGGGGTGTCTTCTTTCCAAAGTGGGGTCGCATGTGGGGTATTTATACTGCCCTGGCTTTTTAGGGGCCCTAAAGCGTGAGAAGAAGTCTGGGATCCAAATGTCTAAAAATGCCCTCCGAAAAGGAATTTGGGCACCTTTGCGCATCTAGGCTGCAAAAAAGTGTCACACATGTGGTATCGCCGTACTCAGGAAAAGCTGGGGAATGTGTTTTGGGGTGTAATTTTACATATACCCATGCTGGGTGAGATAAATATCTTGGTCAAATGCCAACTTTGTATAAAAAAAATTGGAAAAGTTGTCTTTTGCCAAGATATTTCTCTCACCCAGCATGGTTATATGTAAAATGACACCCCAAAACACATTCCCCAACTTCTCCTGAGCACGGCGATACCAGATGTGTGACACTTTTTTGCAGCCTAGGTGGGCAAAGGGACCCACATTCCAAAGTGCACCTTTCGGATTTCACCGGTCATTTTTTTACAGATTTTGATTGCAAAGTACTTCTCACACATTTGGGCCCCTAAATTGCCAGGGCAGTATAACTACGCCACAAGTGACCCCATTTTGGAAAGAAGACATCCCAAGGTATTCCGTGAGGGGCATGGCGAGTTCCTAGAATTTCTTATTTTTTTGTCGCAAGTTAGTGGAATATGAGACTTTGTAAGGAAAAAATAAAAAAATAAAAGAAATCATCATTTTCCGCTAACTTGTGACAAAAATAAAAAGTTCTATGAACTCACTATGCCCATCAGCGAATACCTTAGGGTGTCTACTTTCCGAAATGGGGTCATTTGTGGGGTTTTTCTACTGTTTGGGCATTGTAGAACCTCGGGAAACATGACAGGTGCTCAGAAAGTCAGAGCTGCTTCAAAAAGCGGAAATTCACATTTTTGTACCATAGTTTGCAAACGCTATAACTTTTACCCAAACCATTTTTTTTTTTTTAATTTTTTTTTTGCCCAAACATTTTTTTTTTTTATCAAAGACATGTAGAACAATAAATTTAGCGAAAAATTTATATATGGATGTCGTTTTTTTTGCAAAATTTTACCGCTGAAAGTGAAAAATGTCATTTTTTTGCAAAAAAATCTTTACATTTTGATTTAATAACCAAAAAAGTAAAAATGTCAGCAGCAATGAAATACCACCAAATGAAAGCTCCATTAGTGAGAAGAAAAGGAGGTAAAATTCATTTGGGTGGTAAGTTGCATGACCGAGCGATAAACGGTGAAAGTAGTGTAGTGCAGAAGTGTAAAAAGTGGCCTGGTCATTAAGGGGATTTTAGCTAGCGGGGTTGAAGTGGTTAAGGTGGCTTGGTGCAACGGATCTAGTCGCCTGGTCTGCAGGATTATTCTGTGTAGGCACGTAGTGCCACTGTTTAGGACTAGTGTATTTCCTGATCCTTAGCACCCGATTGCTGACATAGACGTAAAAGTGTCTGGTTTCGTTGGAAATATATCCTAGGACTACCTTGCTGTCCGTGTACAACTCGACTTCTTCGAATTCTAGGTTCACTCCTGATGTTATAAGTTCAGCCAACTCCACTGCAAGCACAGCAGCGCAGAACTCCAGTCTGGGAATCGTGTGTTTGCGGAGTGGCGCCAGTTTGGTCCGGCTCATGACAAACCCTATATGACATTGTTCTTTGACATCAACGGTCTTTAGGTATGCTATGGCTGCAATCCCCTTGACTGAAGCATTGCAGAATATATATAGTCTTTGCATCTTGACTTCAGTTGATGGCACGGAAGCTTACAGTCGTGCCACATGAAGGCTGAACAAAGCTTCAAGAGGCTTCTTCCAACCTGTCCATATGTCCTTTTTCTCCGCGGGAAGCGGGTCATCCCAATCAGACTTCTCTGTGGTGAAGTCTCTTAACATCATTTTTCCTTGGATAGTAACAAGTGTTACGAATCCCAGAGGATCATATGGTGGACAGAACTCCTCTGCGTGTGAAGGGTTTTTCTTCCTTGTTGACTTGGAAGGTGATTGTCTGCCTTTAAATCCCAGAGTAAACTGAGGCTCCGCTGCATGGGAAGGGAGTCTGGGCTAAGATCCAAGGGCCAGATTTATCATGACTCTGACAGCTCACTCCACTTTCACATATGGCTAAAGTCAGTTTTAGCCAAGTCAGATTTATGATCGGCCCTTTAAGACTGTAATAAATGTGGTTTGACGGCAGCAGTTTATCCGTCAGTAAGCAGCTATACAAAAGTCGCACATCTTTACGAAAAAGTTGCACGTCTTTACTAAAAAGTTGCATGTTCTATTAAAAAGTCTCATAAGATAAGCATGGTCCTCACTGGAGTGAAATTGCGCCATTTTTTTTGACTTTTTTGCAACTTTTCAAATAGTCTCAATAGTAAATCTGTCTAGAGATTAATTTACATAAGAAAACACGCCCACTTTCAGAAAACTGGCGAGCATAGTGCAGAGCAGAAAAAAGTCAAATTTGTGACTTTTTCACTCCATTATTCTGACTTGAGCTAATGATAAATCTGGCCCCTAGTCTTTTAGATCACTTGAATGGTCTTGGGGTGAGAAGGCCTCCATTAACTCACGGCTGTTGGAGGCAATTTTGAGCAACCTCAAATTAGATAAAGCGAGCATCTCTTGAGCCCTTTTCAAGAGACTGATTGCGGTCTCGTTCGTCTTTGTGGATTTCAAGCAGTCGTCCACATAGAAATATTTTTCTACAAAACATCTGACATCTGACCCATACTTTGCTTCACCTTTTAGAGCTGAATGCCTGAGACCATAGATAGTGACTGCAGGGGAAAGACTGTTTCCGAAGATGTGCACTCTCATACGCTACTCTACAATGTCTTCATTGGGGTCGTTGTTGCGGTACCAGAAGAACCTCAAGTAGTTTCTATGTTTTTCCTTGACGAGGAAGCAGTGGAACATCTTCTGTATGTCAGCCATAAATGCTACAAATTCTCTGCGGAAGCGTGGAAGTACCTCCAGAAGTCTGTTGTTGAAGTCTGGACCAGACTGTAAGACATCATTTAGCGAGACTCCTTCGCACCTGGCACTCAAGTCGAATACTACTCGTATCTGCCCTGGTTTTTTAGGATGATACAAATCGAATATGGGTAAGTACCAACACTCCTCGCAGTCTTGGAGTGTGGGTGCTATTTCTGCATGGTTGTTCTGGAATATTCTTTCCATGAAGATAAATACATTTTCTCTAGTCTCTGGTGTCCTCTGTGCTTGAGGGAAATAAATTGACTGTAGACAAGTTCTTTGTTGTTAAGTAAGCGTTGTCTCTAGGGTTTAAAGGGCTTCTGTCACCCCCCCCTAAAAGTCATTTTTCATTTTTGGGCTAATTAAAATCCTTATAATGCTCTTACCTTTTTTCTGTGGCTTAGATTCTTTAAAAACCGCACTTTTATAATATGTTAATTACCTCGCTACCAGCAAGTAGGGCGATTACTTGCTGGTAGCCGCCGCATCCTCCTTTAAAAAAAAAAAAACGCCCCTTCTTCTGTTGATTTGACAGGGCTAGCGAGCGCTCTCCTCCTCTGGCTGACCCTGTCTGCAATTAAAATCCCGCGCCTGCGCCTTATGTGTCTTCATTCTGCGCAGGCGCTCCGAGAGAAGGGCGCTCGCTTCCTCAGCACTTCCTTAGTGCCCCTGCGCCGATGACGTCTTCTCTTACCGGGTTAGAGGTGACGTCATCGGCGCAGACGCACTGAGGGAGTGCTGAGGAAGCGAGCGCCCTTCTCTCGGAGCGCCTGCGCAAAATGAAGACACATAAGGCGCAGGCGCGGGATTTCAATTGCAGACAGGGCCAGCCGGAGGTGGAGAGCGCTCGCTGGCCCTGTCAATCAACAGGAGGAGGGGGCGTTTTTTTTACCACCGTACTTGCTGGTAAGTAACCGCCCTACTTGCTGGTAGCGAGGTAATTAGCATATTATAAAAGTGCGGTTTTTAAATAAAACTAAGCCACATAAAAAGGTAAGAGCATTATATATTGAATAATCACACTAAGGATTTTAATTAGCCCAAAAATGAAGGGGGGTGACAGAAGCCCTTTAAACGGTAAAGGTGCGACCCAGCTTTTGTACTTTTCTTTTACTATTCCTTGATCCATGATCTCCAAAAGCAGCCTGTCTTCTATGGACATTGCGACCCTGTTGTCTTCTTTTGTCCTGTGGAAAACTGCACCCTAAGGCCCCATGCACACAGCCGTGTTTCACAGCCGTGTGCGGGCCGTGGAACCGCGGCCTGGATCCCTCCTGAGAGCAGGAGCGCACGGCGTCACTGGTTGCTATGACGCCGTGCGCTCCCTGCTGCCGCCGCAATACAGTAATACACTGGTATAGATCATACCAGTGTATTACTGTACTGTGCCGGCAGCATGGAGCGCACGGCGTCATAGCAACCAGTGACGCCGTGCACTCCTGCTCTCAGGAGGGATCCAGGCCGCGGTTCCACGGCCCGCACACGGCTGTGAACAACGGCCGTGTGCATGGGGCCTAAGGCCTCTTTCAGACGGGCGTTGCGGGAACATGATCGATTTTTTTCCGTGCGAGTGCAAAACATTGTAAGATAAGATGCCTTTATTGTCACTGTACAATACAATGTACAATACAATGAAATGTTTGGAGCAATCCTAGATGCCATAGACAGACGAACAAGAACTGACATTTAACCCCTTAGTGACCACCCATACGTGTTTTTACGGCGGTCACTAAGGGGCCTTAGGCTGGGCTGCCGCGTTTTTACGGCGGCCCGGTCTAAGCGCTGCACGGCTCCCCCGTGCAGCGGGGAGCACGGACCAGGCTCTCACATGAGAGCCGGGACCCTGCTCTAACAGCCCGGACCGGCAGGAGTGCCGATCCGGGCTGTTTAACCCTTTACATGCCGGGAGCAATGGCGCCCGCTGCATGTAAAGTGGTGACAGAGGGAGCGGACTCCCTCTGTCTCCCATCAGCACCCCGAAAATAAGATCGCGGGGTGCTGATGTGTTCGGAAGCTTACCTCACTTCCGATCAGGGCCCCGAGCCTGTCTTCAGTTATTTCCAGCAGGCCGTGCCTCTCTGGCGCCACCTGCTGGTCAAGGTTTGAATAGCATCGCTATTGAAATGCTATTGAAATGTAATGCCTTATAGAGATAATGCATTACATTTTAAAAGCAATCAAAATACTGTATATTATAGTCCCCTTGTGGGACTTTTAAGTAGTAAAAAAATAAATAAATAAATACACATTTATTAAATAAAAAAAATTCCATAAAATAAAAAAATATGCTTTCTAATTTATTCTTAGTTTCCACCGAAAAAAACGTAATAACAAGCGATCAAAAAGCGCCATTTACTCCAAAATGATACCAATGAAAAATACAAGTTGTCCCTCAAAAATCAAGCCCTCACACAACTCCATAGAAAAAGAAAAAAAAAAGTTATGGGTCTTGTGAAGTGGCAATGCAAAATCATTTTTTTGGTTAATAAAAGGGGTTTTATTGGAAAAAAAAGTAGTAAAACGTAAAAAAAATTATAAGTATTTAGTATCACTGTAATCGTACTGACCCAGAGAATAAAGATATTATGTTATTTGTACCGAAAAATGAACGCCGTAAAATTTATAATGTAAAAACGCAGTGGCAGTATTGCTATTTTCCCCCCATCTCCCTCCCAGAAAGAGTTAATAAAAGTTAATCAGAAAGTTGTGTACCCAAAAATGGTTCCATTAAAAACTACAACTTGTCCCGTAAAAAACAAGCCCTCATAAAGCTATATAGACGAAAAAATAAAAAAGTTATAGCTCTTGGAACGCGACGATGAAAAAAGGAAGAAAAACGCTTGGTCATAAAGGCCCAAACAGGCTTGGTCACTAAGGGGTTAAACTAAAGCATTGCACTAGAAAGCCTTACTATTCACAGTTCACAGCATATATATATCAAGAGCAAAGTAGGAAGTGCTTATGAGTGTATGTGTGTGTGTGTATATATATAAGAAAGGCTCAGTTGGAGCCGAAACGTCGCTTTGCCACAGATGGGTGAATAAACTCAGATTTTCTTCACTAATTGCTGGGAGTGCAGTCCAATTTTTTGTATATATATATATATATATATATATATATATATATATATATATACACACACACTGATTCAGACACCACTGCAGACAAGAGATCATCATGGGTTCATGAATGCAGCAGTCACTTTCAGTCTTTGGTAGTTTCTATCCTAGGAAGGAGCAATAATCCCTGAGCATTTAGGAGACTGATTGTTTTTGGGTAAAAGCTGTTTTTGAGCCTAGTGGTGTGGGCATGTAGGGCTCTAAGACGCCTACCAGAGGGTAGGGGAATGAAAAGGCTGTGGCCGGGATGAGTTGGATCCCCGCAGATAATTTTTGCCCTGTTGCTGCAGCGAGCAGTGAAGATGTCATCCAGTGATGGTAACTGAGTACCAGTGATTCTGCCAGCCATTCTGATGATGCGCTTGAGGGTCTTCTTGTCCTCAGAAGAGCAGCCGGAGTACCACACTGTAATGCAGTATGTGATAACAGATTCTATGGTGCACCTGTAAAAATTGACTAGCAGCTGTTTTGGGAGTTGTGCTTTCTTCAGACTCCTCAGAAAATAAAGCCTCTGAAGGCCTTTTTTGGTACTTTCTGTTGTGTTTTTTATCCATGACAGGTCCTGACTAATATAAATACGACGCCATCCACGATTCTCCTTACTCCACAGAACTAAGGCCGTGAACAAGGTCTAACATTAGACCGAAACATTGGCCAGTGGCTATTACTTTTGGATGGATATAAAAAAGAAAAATATATATACAAAAGATATGAAATAAAATAAGCAACTAAAAATATTTAGAGTGCCGTGGTCTTTTGATAATCTCTGACTAATATGAACTCCCAAGAATCTGAAACTTTGAACTATCTCCACGTTTCCACCATTAATGCTAATGGAATGGTGTCCATTTTGTTTCTTCCTAAAATCCAGAATTAGCTCCTTTTTGTTTTCTTGGTATTGAGTATGAGGTTGTTGTTCTTACTCCATCTCTCTAGGTTGTAATGCGTTTTGCACGCGCGTGAGAAAAGTCTGCATGTTTGGTACCCAAACCCGAACTTCACAGAAGTTCAGGTTTGGGATCGGGGTTCTGTAGTTTGTATTATTTTCCCTTATAACATGGTTATGCATAGTACAATGGCGTTGGAGGGTTTAAAAAATGTTTATAATTTTTTTAACTCACCTTAATCCACTTGCTCGCGCAGCCGGCATCTCTATTGTCTTTCTTTGCTGATTGCAGTCAAAGGACCTGTGGTGACGTCACTCCGGTCATTACATGGTCCGTCACATGATCTTTTGCCATGGTGATGGATCGTGTGATGACCTGAGTGACGTCACCACAGGTCCTTTTGACTGCAATCAGCAAAGAAAGAGACAGAAGAGATGCCGGGCTGCGCGAGCAAGTTTGATTAAGGTGAGTTAAATTATTATTATTATTTTTTTTAACCCCTCCAGCGCTATTGTACTATGCATTCTGTATTCAGAATGCTATTATTTTCCCTTTATAACCATGTTATAAGGGAAAATAATAATGATCGGGTCTCCATCCTGATCGTCTCCTAGCAACCATGCGTGAAAATCGCACCGCATCCGCACTTGCTTGCGGATGCTTGCAATTTTCACGCAGCCCCATTCACTTCTATGGGGCTTGCGTCGCGTGGAAAACGCACAATATAGAACATGCGTGAAAATCACCGCTCGTGTGCACATCCCCATAGAAATGAATGGGTCCAGATTCATTGCGGATGCAATGCGTTCACATCACGCATTGCACCCGTGCGGAATACTCGCCCGTGTGAAAGGGGCCTAAGTGATCTTGCTCACTATCGCAGGCGTGGTCTTCACAGGAGGTATCTGTGAAAGGACAAGGCACAGGAGCACTGTATGGCACTGTATTCTTTTACAAGGAAACTGTTGTGACATGGCTGGAATAGGGAAGGGCGTCCATTTTCTAGTGTGTTGGTGAGCATACTGTTGACTGAGGTCAGCTTGTGTGCTCCTCCTAGACAGATGTCTCCTATGATGACCTATCCTAGGACAAGTCTCTGGGCGTATGGAGCGTTTTGGAGACCGTTAACCGCCTCCGGACCGCCTAACGCAGGATCGCGGTCCGGAGGCGGCAGAGTCATGCAGGGATAAGGTGTTAAATGGCTGCTGTGCTCCTATGCTGATTCTTTTCGTCGGTTGGTCTCGGCAGAGGAGCACAGTTCACAGTGAGTACACCAAACACTTCACTTAGCCCCCAGATCACCCTCCATCACCCCAATTAACCTCTTGATTGCCACTGTCAATCACCTAGTGAAAGGGGGAAAAAAAGTGATCAGTGTAAACTGTAACTTTTTTTTTTTTTTTTCACTGGTATTGACTGATAGGTTTTAGGATAGTTTAGGCCCCTTGGTTAGGTAGTTAGCAATCGGTTAGCGCCCAGCCCACTGCACCGCAGTCACTGATTAGTGTATCGCTAATCAGCATTTGTACTTTTATAGTATCTGTAAGTGATCAAAACTGATCACATTCAGATCTATAATAGTATTAGTGTCACCTTAGCTCGCCCTCCACCCAAAACGCAGTGTTTGCCCGATCAGGCCTGATCAGTCGCCCACACGTGCGTTCACCCACGCCCGCCCCGCCGCAGTGACCAAAAATGTATTTATTTTTGATCACTGCACAATCACTTTCCAAGCGCTGCGGCGATAAAAAAATCTGTTTTGTTATTACCATTTGTAAGACAGGCTTGCTTTTTTTCTTGGGTAGTCTCAGGGAATACTCCCTAAATTCAGTAGTCCAAATGTCAAACAAGGGGTATTCTTCTGAAGAGGCCTACAGAATTCTGACCCAGTCGGATGAGGAATGGGAACCCTCATCTAACGAATCTAGCGGGTCAGACTATGAACCTGTAGAAAGCAGTGGCAGTCTGACCCAAAGTTCGGACGAGGAGGTTGAGGTCCCTGATAGCACCAGGCGTACCCTGCCCTGTGTTGCTACACCACAGGTTGCACAGGATCTGCTTCAAGGGCAGCAGAGTGGGGCTGGCGCTGTCGGATTTCGTGGTGAGGCATACACCAGCTGCGCAGCCCACCCTGGACCTGGTACCAGCACTGTTGTACAACATAATGAAGTGGCGAGCACCAGAAGGGCAGTTGAAGCTGGTACGGTGGCACGTGCAATAGTTACCCCGTAGCAGCCACCGCACAGACAGGCCGGTAGACCCCCTAGAGTCCCTGAGGTGCTGGCAAACCCTGATTCGCAGAACCCCCAACTTCAGCCGCACCATTAGTTCCCCCTTTCACCGCCCAGTCTGGAGTTCGGGTTGAGACAGCTCAGATCGCTTCGGCCCTGGGATTTTTTTTTAGCTGTTCTTGACTGCGGAGCTCTTGGACATAGTCGTGGCAGAAACAAATCGGTATGCCACTCAATTTATAGCCGCCAACCCGGGAAGCTATTATGCCCAGCCTTTCCGGTGGAAACCCGTCAAAGTTTCCGAAATAAAAAAAATTCTGGGCCTTCTCAACATGGGTCTAACCAAAAAGCATGAATTGCGGTCATATTGGTCCACAAACCCAATTCATCACATGCCCATGTTCTCTGCTGCCATGTCCAGGGCACGATTTGAGGCCATCCTGCGTTTCCTGCACTTTAGCGACAACATCACCTCCCGCCCCAGAGGCCACCCAGCTCCACAAAATTCGGCTCCTCGTAGACCACTTCAACAACAAATTTGTATACCCCTGAGAAAAACATATGCGTAGACGAGTCCCTTATACATTTTACCGGGCGCCTTGGCTTCAAACAATACATCCCAAGCAAGCACGCCCGGTATGGGGTCAAATTGTATAAGCTCTGTGAAAGGGCCACAGGCTATACCCACAATTTCGGATCTATGAGGGTAAAAATCAGACCCTGGAGCCGGTCTGTTGCCCTGACTACCTGGGGAGCAGTGGGAAGACAGTGTGGGACTTGGTGTCACCCTTATTTGGCAAGGGGTACCATCTTTTTGTGAACAATTTCTACACAAGTGTGCCCCTCTTAAGGCATTTGTTTCTAGAACAGATTGGCTGCTGTTGCACCGCGCGACTTAGTCGCAAGGGCTTTCCCCAACGGCTCGTTACCATCCGTCTTGCAAGGGGGGGGAGAGCTGCCTTGTGTAATGAAGAACTGCTTGCGGTGAAATTGAGAGACAAGCGTGACGTTTACATGCTCTCCTCCATTCACGCAGACACGACAATACAAATTGAACGAGCAACCAGTGTCATTGAAAAGCCCCTCTGTGTCCACGACTATAATTCGCTCATGGGAGGGTTGGACTTCAATGACCAGATGTTGGCTCTGTATTTAGTTTTCTGACCCACCAGATGCTGGTATAAGAAGGTGTCTGTATATTTAATTCAATTGGCTGCATATAATAGTTTTGTTCTCTACAGTAAGGCTGGGAGAACAGGATCCTTCCTCAAATTTCAGGAAGAGATCATCGAGAACCTCCTGTATCCAGGAGGTTCCGTGGCCCCATCCACCAGTGTAGTGAGCCGTCTACACGAGCGACATTTCCCCAGTGTCGTTGCTGGTACCTCAACCCAACCGTCACCCCGAAAAAGATGTGTCTGTAGCAGGAGTGGAATAAAGCGTGACACCCGCTATTTCTGTCCTGACTGCCCTGACGACCCTGCCCTATGCTTAGGGGAGTGTTTCCGGAAGTACCACACACAGGTGCACTTAGCATAGGGATCACATCTCACAGGACAGGTACACAGGGCTATTAGGGCCCATTCACACAGAGCTGCTGCAAACCTCTCCTTTCACCTGGGACAAAGTGCATAATGTACTTCGCCACGTCTTTTGGGCGATTTGCGCTTTGCACATTGTCCCATGGGGAAGGAGAGGTTTGTCCTATAAAGGTAAAAAAATAAAATAATCACCAGTAAGCAAAAAAGTTAAATAAAGTGTATATGTTCTGTTCAAAAGTTATTATAAAGTTAATAAATGTATTGCGTTGCGGCCTGGTTTTTTTTTTTTTTCCTTCCAGGTGGACCAACCGATCGACTAGCTGCAGCACTGATGTGCATTCTGACAGAAGCATTGCGCTGCTGTCAGATTACACAAAAGTCGGTGTATGCGGCGCTGCAAGATGAGACTTCTCCTCTGCAGTAAAAGATACGTTTGCCGAGGCATTTGAGCTGAGGAGGCGGCAGAGTTCATATGCTTTGGCAAACACTTTGTGTGTATATATAAAAAAATAAATAAAATCCCGGCAATGATTTATTCATCCACATCGATTGATGTGAATGGAGAAATCGGGTTTTCCAGGGCATACGAGCTAAGTGGGTATGGATGTTGGGCGGAGCTCCTATGTCCTGGCAGACGCCTTTCCCCTCCCTTTTTCATTTTTTTTTATTTTTTTTGGCAGAGATTTTTTTCATCCACATTGATCGATGCGAATGAAGAAATCTGTGCCGTTCATTTTTTCTTTCAGCCCAGAGGCTGAACGGAAAAAAAAAAATCTCATTACCCGTATGCTCAATATAAGGAGAATAGCAGAAACTCCTAATGCTGGCCATACATGTAATGATTGCGAAGACCCTCAAATGCCAGGGCAGTACAAACACCCCACAAATGACCCCATTTTGGAAAGGCACCCCAAGGTATTCGCTGAGGGGCATATTGAGTCCATGAAAGATTGACATTTTTGTCTCAAGTTAGCGGAAAGGGAGACTTTGTGAGGAAAAAAAAAACAATTCCCGCTAACTTGTGCCCAATTATTTTTTTTTTTCTATGAACTCGCCATGCCCCTCATTGAATACCTTGGGGTGTCTTCTTTCCAAAATGGGGTCACATGTGGGGTATTTATACTGCCCTGGCTTTTTAGGGGCCCTAAAGCGTGAGAAGAAGTCTGGGATCCAAATGTCTAAAAATGCCCTCCTAAAAGGAATTTGGGCCACTTTGCGCACCTAGGCTGCAAAAAGTGTCACACATGTGGTATCGCCGCACTCAGGAGAAGTTGGGCAATGTGTTTTGGGGTGTCTTTTTACATATACCCATGCTGGGTGAGAGAAATATCTCTCTAAAAGACAAAGTTTCCCTTTGTATAAAAAAAAAAAAATAAAAAAAAAAAAAAGTTGTCATTATAGAGAGAGATTTCTCTCACCCAGCATGGGTATATGTAAAAGACACCCCAAAACACATTGCCCAACTTCTCCTGAGTGTGGCGATACCACATGTGTGACACTTTTTGCAGCCTAGGTGCGCAAAGGGGCCCAAATTCCTTTTGGGAGGGCATTTGTAGACATTTGGATTCCAGACTTCTTTTCACGCTTTAGGTCCCCTAAAATGCCAGATCAATATAAATACCCCACAAGTGACCCCATTTTGGAAAGAAGACACCCCAAGGTATTCCGTGAGGGTCATGGCGAGTTCATAGAATTATTTGTTTTTTTGGAACAAGTTAGCGGAAATTTGTTTTTTTTATATTTTTATTTTTTTCCTCACAAAGTCTCCCTTTCCGCTAACTTATGACAAAAAGTTAAATCTTTCATGGACTCAATATGCCCCTCAGCAATTACCTTGGGGTGTCTTCTTTCCGAAATGGTGTCACATGTGGGATATTTATACTGCCCTGGCACTTTAGGGGCCCTAAAGCGTGAGAAGAAGTCTGGAATACAAATGTCTAAATAATTTTACGCATTTGGATTCCGTGAGGGGTATGGTGAGTTCATGTGAGATTTTATTTTTTGTCACAAGTTAGTGCAAAATGAGACTAATAATAATATTATTATTATTATTATTATTACTATTTTATATTTTTTTTCTTACAATTTCCGCTAACTTGTGCCCAAAAAAATATTCTATGAACTCTCCATGCCCCTCAAAAATGATCTTTTTATAGCGCCGCAGCGATTTTACAGTGTTTTTGCAGTGATCAGGAAAAAAAAAAAATTCTGTCACTGCGGTGGGGCGGACTGAACGCAAGCGTGCGCACAAGATCAGGCCTGATCGGGCGAGCACTGCATTTTTTGTAGAGCCTATAGAACATGTCCTATTCTTGTCCGCAATTTCGGACAAGAAAAGGCATTTTCTATATAGTTCTGGCAATGTGCAGATCCGCCAAATGCGGAAAGCACATTGCTGGTGTCTGTGTTTTGCGGATCCACGGATCCGCAAAACACATACGGACGTCTGAATGGAGCCTTACAGGGGGGTGATCACTCAACTGTCATT
Organism: Bufo gargarizans; assembly: GCF_014858855.1. Taxonomy (NCBI): domain Eukaryota; kingdom Metazoa; phylum Chordata; class Amphibia; order Anura; family Bufonidae; genus Bufo; species Bufo gargarizans. The sequence continues at coordinate 240,414,535 of NC_058084.1, forward strand.
GATCATCACCCCCCTGTAAGGCTCCATTCAGAGGTCCGTATGTGTTTTTTGTGGATCCGATCCGTGGATCCACGGACACCGCGGATCCGCAAAACACATACGGACATCTGAATGGAGCCAGGGGGGTGATGAATGACAGGGGGGTTATCAGGGAGTCTATATGGGTTGATCAGGGGGTTAATAAGTGACGGGGGGGGTGTAGTGTAGTGGTGTTTGGTGCTACTTTACAGAGCTGCCTGTGTCCTCTGGTGGTCGATCCAAGGAAAAGGGACCACCAGAGGACCAGGTAGCAGGTATATTAGATGGTGTTATCAAAACGGCGTCAAATATACCTTTTTAGGGGTTAAAAAAATCGCATCTGCAGCCTGCCAGCGAACGATCGCCGCTGGCAGGCTGTAGATCAGCTCGTTTACCTACATTTCCTTTGAACGCGCACGCCTGTGTGCGCTGCGCGCGTTCATAGGAAATCTTGCGTCTCGCGAGATGACGCCCCGGCGCGTACAGGAGGAACAACAGGGCCGCCGCAAAGACGCAATCCTGCGTGCGGCGGTCCTGTACTGGTTAAGGAGTAGAGATAACTGGGCCCTACGATGTTGAAGGTGTCAAAGGGTGGATACAGCTAAAGACCTGTTGCTTTGATCATCTAAGATTGCATATACCTTGATCCCCTTATTTCAGTGGTCGACCGGATAAACTTTGACAAGGCAGATTTTTTTAGCAGGACTTGCCTCCTGCGAGTCCTGTACAGATCACTGTACAGTGAGAAGTGACTACTGCGGTGTCTACGTCAGTGTCTATCTGCTTCCCGTCATGCTCCTCTGCTTGGGGTGATACCGGAGAGGATGGTCCAGGGTGTAAAGCCATGCTATATCCTGTGCTACTGCATTCTGTGCATGTCACACTGACTTTATAGTGCCTGGTAAAGTGCGATGTTGTAGAGCAGCACCTGAAGCAGATGTTTTTTTTTCTTTGAGAAATTCTTTGCGATCCTCTGAAGACTCAGCATTTCAGTAGAGGATGTGGTTTCTTGTGCAGGGGGCATTCTTTGGTAAGATCTTTTTGTTTGTTCTCTTCTTGAGAGGCCTTAAACGGCCTGTAAGAAGAACCTGTGGCGGCAATGTTAGTTTTGTGGACTGCCACTGGTGTTTTATGAGGTTTGACACCAGGGGTATTGGGACATGACAATGTACTGTAAAGTTAAAACTAGGATTGTTTCTGATCCTTGCCTGTTGAGTAACAAAGTCTACAAATGCCACAAGGAGGGGAAAGGGGAAGGGGGGGGGGGGGGGGGCCCGCAGCTTGGTACTTTATGAAACTTTTTATAATGGGAACCATGTGTGATGCACTTCTCGTGTAGATTAAAGGGGAGCTTTGGGACAATCGGATTGACACGTCTGGCGGTGTCCAGGAATGTAATTAGAAGATACGACAAAGATCGCCGGTAAATGTCTGTGAAAGTAGAGGTGATTAGCGCCACTCTTACCCTTAGGTGTAGTATATTCAGTACATAGGTCAAGTAGGGGATAGATAGGTGATCTTGTGACAAATAAAATCAAGATGATAAAAATATAGGAAGCATAAGGATCAATAGATGACGTAATAAAATTTGAAACAATATAATAAACAATAAGCCTGCCCAGCTTTTTACTTATGTATTTTTAGTTTTTCACAGTATATATTTTAGAGTCCTACAGACTCTACACTAGTCTTGGAGTAGTGGAATCGTGCCCCTTCTATATATCACTCTTCCATATGACCCTATTTCGAATATTAAATAAATATAAATAGAAGTATAAATAAATATATTTGTGGTAGGAGCTAATCGAGGAACAGAGTAGGCATGCCTATGTACTGCCCTGAACCAACTGGCTGGAGTGTGCCCGGTGCCAGTGACTAGGTAAGGCCTAGATAAGTGGGCAAAGAGAACTGGCCCGGAGTAGGGTGCAATGTATTATTGGAGCATCATCGACCCCATAAAGCCCAAAGAACGAAAGACTCTGACAATCTCAACTTGCGGATTGGGAATGTACCTAGCGTAGCAGGACGACCGCTAACGACCCACCTTGCGGATGACGTGTGCCGGTACCTGATGACTGGATGCTGTGGAAGCGGCCCTTACGTGAGAGGAGTGCCCGGATACCGTGCTAGGGTTGAACCCCAACCCAGCCGCCAGGGTGCGGATATTGGAGACAAACTGGGCCGAAGAAGGGGGGCCAACCGTTAATCGGGAGCAACGGATCGTCTAACGCGGGAGACTGGAGTGAGGCCAGAAGCTCTTGGAGCGCCTTGACGGGACATCAACAGTTGGCCGTAAGGAAGAACTCTACCTCGGTGGGAGGACCAGCCTGATTGGACTTGGTGGCTGGGATGGACAGTATAAGGTGGACCGAATACCAGGCGAGATGTCGCCTGAGCAGGGTCGCTCGGTTGACCGTGCCGCAGGTGAACTCCCCGGGTCTAAGAACCCATAGAACCCTAAGTACATGGCTACTTTGGTGATGATGCTTGCTGAGTGCCCAAAAGGGAGACCGTCTAGGGCTACGGACAATCTGCGGAAAAGCTCGCCTGACGCGGGTTGCCTACGCACCTGGACCACCGTGCTAACCCTGAGGGTGGCTTTGATGGCCTGATACGAAATGGATTTGGCAGAGGGTTCGCCGAGCATCCGATGGTGTTGAATGCCAGCCAAATACAGCTTGGTGTTAAATGACAGGTGGCGGTGCGTGTGGCAATGGGCTATAAAAGCCATGAAAAACGTGACTTCATCCACCTCCCCCCGAGGATGGGTGTTTTTTGGGAGACTGAGGAGCCGGGAAGTGACAGACCTGCCCTGGGCATGATCGTAAATGCACCGTTGAGGAACCCTAACAGGGACTGGAGCTCCCACTTGGACAGGACCCTGGAAGAAGCCGCGGAAGAAACGGCGGCCTGGATCTTAGCCAGCTTGGCGGCCGCCACGGGGGCCTCAAGCCTGGCGAAAAGCTGGAGCAACTAGCCCAGCCCGAGGGGACGCCCTGAGATCCCTTGATGATCAGGAACCGGGGTGCAGACTGCCCAGGTGAGACTGAGCAAAACCATGGCGTAGCAAAGAACAGGAGAATGCCGCTTGAGTGGGAGCAGAGTACAATACCTGATGTAACAACAATTGTCAAGATAATGGATGACCATGTCCAAACCCCCGTGATGCACCCGGATCCAATGCAATCAGGGATTCGAACATGCGGAACCCGAACCGGGTAAACAGGAACCACTGGATACTGCTGGAAAAAACCCAGAGCGTTTCAGGCAAATATAACGGATCCAGAGTAATTCAGGCAAATGTGTACCACCAGTGGGAAAAGACATGAGCGATTCAGGCAAATGCGAACAACTTGTGAGAAAAAAGACCTGAGCGATTCAGGGAATACGTAACCTGAGTGAATCAAGAAAATACACACAACCTGGAAGAGACAGGAAAATACAAAACCTGAGTGATTCAGGGAAATACGTAACCTGGGTGAATCAGGAAAAACATACCACCTGGAAATACCGGCAACCTGAAAGAGACAGGAAAATACAAAACCTGAGCGATTCAGGGAAATGCCTAAACCTGAGCGATTCAGAAAAATACCTGACCTGGGTGAATCAGGGAAAAATGTAAAACCTGAGTGACTTGGGCACCTACATAAACCTGAGCGATCCAGAAAACATGAACCCGGGCGATTCTGGAAACATAAAACCCGAGTGATTCAGGTAAATACATGAACCTGAGCGATCCAGGAAACACGTAAAACCCGCGCGACTCCGGGGAATTAGACCTGGGTGAATGGGTAAATACGTGAATTTTTGAGCTAATCCGGGAAATGCATGAAACCTGAGAATCAGAAGGAAACAGGAATGAACATGGTATAGAAAGGATCGCAACCTAACCGAATCAACGGACAGCGCTGCCAACTCTCCGGCGATACTGAAAACCTAGGAATGGAGGCTCGTGATGAACGAAGGAAGGATCTGAGCTGCGGAGAAGCGTCACGCCGCTACTCGACTGGAACTTACCTGAAACCCGGTACCGTGGAGTGACCGGGCATGGAGGAGCCCTGCGACACAATTGAGGATGGATCGAAATTCCGGTGGCCTGAGGCCCTGCTTACATGAAAAATAAGCTTGCGTTAGTACGAGACCCGGAGAGAGGTGCGATCTGGTGGCACTGGAAAGAGGCGACAGAGAATCGGGATGCAGCCTGGGCGCCATGGCCAACTGCTGGGTGACCATGGACAGCCAGAATAAGAGCCTGAAGTCGCACCGCATGCAACAAACCTGCGGAAAACAGGAATCCAGGGAACACACAAGACCCAAGCGATCCAGGGAACATTACCCCTAAGTGACTAAGGGGAGGCATAACACCAGAGCAATTCAGGGGACCTGACCCCTGAGTCACTCAGGGAAGACATGACACATGCAATTTTGGGAACATGACACCTGTGAATTGGAGAAAACATAACCCTGAGCGATTCAGGGAAGACATGACACATGCGATTTGGAGAAAAACACGACGCCTGAGCGAATCAGGGAAGAGAACCACGCTACTGACTTCTGCAGTGAGATGAAGACCTATGAACGGGAGCTCGTGAAGACGAATACTTAACGCAGTGACAGGATGTAACAGCAGCCTCGTGGCTGGATCTTACCTGGACAAGGAGGAAACTTTGGCGCAACGTGGCTTGCTTGCAGCTCT